>NW_021698269.1:25222-26896 GCF_005190385.1 Monodon monoceros
TCTCTAGAAATATAATTATGTCTCTCATGTAAAGTCTTCTACCTCTAGAAGTATACTCTTCTAACGTTAGGAGTAAAGTCTTCTATCTCTAGAAGTATAAACTTCTAGGACAAGTTTTGAAATTTTCTATCTCTAGGAGTATACTCTTCTATCTTTAGATGTAAAGTCTTCTATCTCTAGGAGTATACTTTTCTATTTTTGGTGTAATATCGTCTATCTCTATTAGTATACTCTTCTATCTCTAGGTGCATATTATTCTATCTCTGGAAATATAATCATGTCTCTCGGTGTAAAGTCTTCTCCCTCTAGGAGTATACTCTTCTATCGTTAGGAGTAAAGTCTTCTATCTCTAGAAGTATAAACTTCTATGTCTAGTTTTGAAATTTTCTATCTCTACGAGTATACTCTTCTATCGCTAACTGTAATGTTTTCTATCTCTATAAGTATAATCTTCTATATCTAGGTGTGAAGTCTTCTATCTCTAGAATTATAATCTTCTATCTTTGGTTGTAAAGTCTTCTATCTATAGAACTGTAATTTTCTATCTCTAGTTGTAAAGTCTTCTATCTCTAGGAGTCCAAATTTCTGTCTTTAGCTGTATAGTCTTCTGTCTCTAGAAGTATAATCTTCTATCTCTACGTATAATGTCTTCTATCTCTAGGAATATAGTCTTCACTACCTTCAAGCATAATTTTCTATCTCTAGTTGTAATGTCTTCTATTTCTAGGAGTATACTCTTCTATTTTTGTTGTAAAATCTTCTATCTCTAGGAATATACTCTTCTATCTCTAGGTGCATAGACTTCTATCTCTAGAGGTATAAACATATATCACTCGGTGTATTGTCCTCTATCTGTAGGAGTATACTCTTCTATCTCTAACTGTAAATGCTTCTACCTCTGTAAGTACAATATTCTATATCAAGGTATAAAGTCTTCTATATCTAAGAGTACATTTTTCTATGTCTAGGAGTATAGTCTTCTATCTCTACAAGTATAATCTTCTATCTCTAGTAGCAAAGCCTTCTATCTCTAAGAGTAAACTGTTTTATCTCTAGGTGTACAGTCTTCTATCTCTAGAAGTATAATCATTTATCCCTAGGTGTAAAGTCTTTTATCTCTAGTAGTACACTTTTCTATCTCTAGGTGTATAGTTTAGTATCACTAGAAGCATAAACTTCTAACACTAGGTGTAAAGATTTCTATCTCTAGGAGTATTTTCTTCTATCTCTCGGTGTATAGTCTTCTATGTGTAGAAGTATAAACTTCTACACATAGAAGACTATACACCGAGAGATAGAAGAAAATACTCCTAGAGATAGAAGACTTTACAGCTAGGGATAAAAGATTACACTTCTATAAATATAAGCCTATACACCTAGAGATAGTAGAGTATACTCCTAGAGATAGAAATCTTTACACCTAGTGTTAGAAGTTTATGCTTCTAGTGATACTAAACTATACACCTAGAGATAGAAAAGGGTACTACTACAGATAAAAGACTTTACACCTAGGGATAAATGATTATACTTCTAGATACAGAAGACTGTACACCTAGAGATAGAACAGTTTACTCTTAGAGATAGAAGACTTTGCTACTAGAGATAGAAGATTACACTTCTAGAGATAGAAGACTTTACATTTAGAGACAGAAGAGTATACTCCTAGAGATTGAA
>NW_021698269.1:26996-29173 GCF_005190385.1 Monodon monoceros
TCCTCTATCTCTAGGAGTATACTCTTCTATCTCTAAATGTAAGTTCTTCTACCTCTGTAAGTAAAATATTCTATATCAAGGTATAAAGTCTTCTATATCTAAGAGTGAATTTTTCTATCTCTAGGAGTATAGTTTTCTATCTCTACAAGTATAATCTTCTATCTCTAGGTGTAATGTCTTCAATCTCTAGGAGTATACTCTTCTGTCTCTAAGTGTAAATTCTTCTATCTCTAGAAGTGTAAACTTCTATCTATAGTAGCAAAGTCTTCTATCTCTAAGAGTAAACTGTTCTATCTCTAGGTGTACAGTCTTCTATATCTAGAAGTATAATCATTTATCCCTAGGTGTAAAGTCTTTTATCTCTAGTAGTACACTTTTCTATCTCTAGGTGTATAGTTTAGTACCACTAGAAGCATAAACTTCTAACACTAGGTGTAAAGATTTCTATCTCTAGGAGTATACTCTACTATCTCTAGGTGTATAGGCTTATATTTATAGAAGTGTAATCTTTTATCCCTAGCTGTAAAGTCGTCTATCTCTAGGAGAATTTTCTTCTATCTCTCGGTGTATAGTCTTCTATGTGTAGAAGTATAAACTTCTATATCTAGGTATAATGTCTTCTATCATTAGGAGCATAGTCTTTTCTCTAGCTGTATAGTGTTCTATTTCTAGAAGTATAATCTTCTATCTCTAGTTGTAAAGTCTTCTATCTATAGAACTGTAATTTTCTATCTCTAGTTGTAAACTCTTCTATCTCTAGGAGTACAAATTTCTGTCTTTAGGTGTATAGTCTTCTATCTCTAGAAGTATAATCTTCTATCTCTATGTATAATGTCTTCTATCTCTAGGAGTATACTCTTCTATCTCTAGGTGCATAGACTTCTATCTCTAGAAATATAATCATGTCTCTCGGTGTATAGTCTTCTACCTCTAGGAGTATACACTTTTATCGTTAGGAGTAAAGTCCTCTATCTCTAGAAGTATAATCTTCTATCTCCAGGTGTACAGTCTTCTATATAGAGAAGTTGAGTCTTCTAACTCTACTTTTGTAATTTTCTATCTCTTGGAGTACAGACTTCTAACTCTCGATGTAAAATCTTCAATCTCTAGGTGTATAGTATTTTATCTCTTCAACTAAAATTTTCTATCTCTACTTGTAATGTCTTCTATCTCTAGGAGTGTACTCTTCTATTTTTGGTGTAAAATCTTCTATCTCTAGGAGTATACTCTTCTATCTGTAACTGTAAATTCTTCTACCTCTGTAATTAAAATATTCTATATCAATGTATAAATTGTTCTATATCTAAGAGTACATTTTTCTATGTCTAGGAGTATAGTTTTCTATCTCTAGAATTATAATCTTCTATCTCTTGGTATACAGTCTTCTATATATAGAAGTTGAGTCTTCTAACTCTACTTTTGTAGTTTTCTATCTCTTGGAGTACAGTCTTCTAACTCTAGATGTAAAAACTTCTATTTCTAGGAGTATACTCTTCTATCTATAGGTGTATAGTCTTTTATCTCTTCAAGCATAATTTTCTATCTATAGTTGTAATGTCTTCTATCTCTAGGAGTATACTCTTCTATTTTTGGTGTAAAATCTTCTATCACTAGGAGTATACTCTTCTATCTCTAGGTGCATAGACTTCTATCTCTAGAGGTATAAACATATATCACTCGGTGTAATGTCCTCTATCTCTAGGAGTATACTCTTCTATCTCTAAAAGTAAAGTCTTCTACCTCTGTAAGTAAAATATTCTATATCAAGTTATAAAGTCTTCGATATCTAAGAGTACATTTTTCTATCTCTAGGAGTATAGTTTTCTATCTCTTGAAGTATAATCTTCTATCTCTAGTTGTACAGACTTCTATATATAGAAGTTGAGTCTTCTAACTCTACTTTTGTAATTTTCAATCACTTCGAGTACAGACTTCTAACTCTAGATGTAAAATCTTCTATCTCTAGGAGTATACTCTTCTATCTCTAGGGGTATAGTCTTTTATCTCTTCAACTATAATGTTCTATCTCTACTTGTAATGTCTTCTATCTCTAGGAGAATACTCTTCTATCTTTAGATGTAAATTCTTCTATCTCTAGGAGTATACTTTTCTATTTTTGGTGTAAAATCTTCTATCTCAATTAGTATACTCTTCTATCTCTAGGAGTATAGTCTTCT
>NW_021698269.1:29273-30554 GCF_005190385.1 Monodon monoceros
ACATGATAGTTGAAAAGATAACAGAGTATACACCTAGAGATAGAAGAATATGCTCCTAGAGATTGAAGATTTTACATCTAGAGTTAGAAGACTGTACTCCAAGAGATAGAAAATTACAAAAGTAGAGGTAGAAGACTCAACTTCTCTATATAGAAGACTGTACACATGGAGATAGAAGACTATACACGTAAAGACAGAAATTTGTACTTCTTGAGATAGAAGACTTTAAAACTAGAGATAGAAAATTACAGTTCTATAGATAGAAGACTTTACAACTAGAGATAGGAGATTTTAGTTCTAGAGATAGAAGACTTCACACCTAGATATACAAGATTATACTTATAGAGATAGAAAACTTTACAGTTGGCGATAGAAGAGTATACTCGTAGAGATAGAAAATTTCAAAACTAGACATAGAAGTTTATACTTCTAGAGATAGAGGACTTTACTCCTAACGATAAAAGTGTATACTCCTAGAGGTAGAAGACTATACACCGAGAGACATGATTATATTTCTAGAGATAGAAGTCTATGCACCTAGAGATAGAAGAGTATGCTCCTAGAGATTAAAGATTTTACATCTAGAGTTAGAAGACTGTACTCCTAGAGATAGAAAACTACAAAAGTAGAGTTAGAAGACGCAAGTTCTATATATAGAAGTCTGTACACCAAGAGATAGAAGATTATAATTCTAGAGATAGAAAACTATACTCCTAGTCATAGAAAAATGTACTCTTAGATATAGAACAATATATACATTGATATAGAATATTTTACTTACAGAGGTAGAAGAATTTACAGTTAGAGATAGAAGAGTATACTCCTAGAGATAGAAGATTTTACACCAAAAATAGAAGAGTACACTCCTAGAGATAGAAGACATTACAGGTAGAGATAGAAAATTTTAGTTGAAGAGATAAAATACTATACACATAGAGATTGAAGATTTTACATCTAGAGTTAGAAGACTGTACTCCAAGAGATAGAAAATTACAAAAGTAGAGTTAGAAGACTCAACTTCTCTATATAGAAGACTGTACACATGGAGATAGAAGACTATACACGTAAAGACAGAAATTTGTACTCCTTGAGATAGAAGACTTTACAATTAGAGACTGAAAATTACAGTTCTAAAGATAGAAGACTTTACAACTAGAGATAGAAGATTATACTTCTAGAGATAGAAGACTTCACACCTAGATATACAAGATTATACTTATAGAGATAGAAAACTTTACAGTTAGCGATAGAAGAGTATACTCGTAGAGATAGAAAATTTCA
>NW_021698269.1:30654-32426 GCF_005190385.1 Monodon monoceros
GAAGAGTATACTCCTAGAGATAGAAGATTTTACACCAAAAATAGAAGGGTACACTCCTAGAGATAGAAGACATTACAAGTAGAGATAGAAAATTTTAGTTGAAGAGATAAAATACTATACACCTAGAGATTGAAGATTTTACATCTAGAGTTAGAAGACTGTACTCCCAGAGATAGAAAATTACAAAAGTAGAGTTAGAAGACTCAACTTCTCTATATAGAAGACTGTACACATGGAGATAGAAGACTATACACGTAAAGACAGAAATTTGTACTCCTTGAGATAGAAGACTTTACAATTAGAGACAGAAAATTACATTTCTAAAGATAGAAGACTTTACAACTAGAGATAGAAGATTATACTTCTAGAGATAGAAGACTTCACACCTAGATATACAAGATTATACTTATAGAGATAGAAAACTTTACAGTTAGCGATAGAAGAGTATACACGTAGAGATAGAAAATTTCAAAACTAGACATAGAAGTTTATACTTCGAGAGATAGAGGACTTTACTCCTAACGATAAAAGTGTATACTCCTAGAGGTAGAAGACTATACACCGAGAGACATTATATTTCTAGAGATAGAAGTCTATGCACCTAGAGATAGAAGAGTATACTCCTAGAGATAGAAGACATTATACATAGAGATAGAAGATTATACTTCTAGAGATAGAAGACTATACACCTAAAGACAGAAATTTGTACTCCTAGAGATAGAAGAGTTTACAACTAGAGATAGAAAATTACAGTTCTATAGATAGAAGACTTTACAACTAGAGGTAGAAGATTATACTTCTAGAGATAGAAGACTTCACACTTAGATATACAAGATTATACTTATAGAGAGAGAAAACTTTACAGTTAGCGATAGAAGAGTATACTCCTAGAGATAGAAAATTTCGAAACTACACATAGAAGTTTATACTTCTAGAGATAGAGGACTTTACTCCTAAAGATAAAAGTGTATACTCCTAGAGGTCGAAGACTTTACACCGAGAGACATGATTTTATTTCTAGAGATAGAAGACTATGCTCCTAGAGATAGAAGAGTATACTAATAGAGATAGAAGATTTTACACCAAAAATAGAAAAGTATACTCCTAGAGATAGAAGAATTTACATCTAAAAATAGAAGAGTACACTCCTAGAGATAGAAGACATTACAAGTAGAGATAGAACATTATAGTTGAAGAGATAAAAGACTATACACCTAGAGATAGAAGAGTATACTCCTAGAGATAGAAGATTTTACATCTAGAGTTAGAAGTCTGTCCTCGAAGTGATTGAAAATTACAAAAGTAGAGTTAGAAGACTCAACTTCTCTATATAGAAGACTGTACACCTAGAGATAGAAGATTATACTTCAAGAGATAGAAAACTATACTCCTAGAGATAGAAAAATGTACTCTTAGAAACCGAAGACTTTATAACTTGATATAGAATATTTTACTTACAGAGGTAGAAGACTTTACTGTTAGAGATAGAAGAGTATACTCCTAGAGGTAGAGGACATTACACCGAGTGATATATGTTTATACCTCTAGAGATAGAAGTCTATGCACCTAGAGATAGAAGAGTATACTCCTAGTGATAGAAGATTTTACACCAAAAATAGAAGAGTATACTCCTACAGATAGAAGACATTACAACTAGAGACAGAAAATTATGCTTGAAGAAATAAAAGACTATACACCTATAGATAGAAGAGGATACTCCTAGAAATAGAAGATTTTACACCAAAAATAGAAGAGTACACTCCTAGAGATAG
>NW_021698270.1:0-5561 GCF_005190385.1 Monodon monoceros
TAAGGCATTTCCATAGATGCATAACATGCAAGTAGATAATATAAAGTGGAGCAAAGAAGAAATAAAATCAGTGATGGGGAATAAGGCTAAAAAAGCAAAATGGTTTAGCCAATAAATCCCAGTAAGGACTATTATTGATCATTCCTCTCTGAGGGGGAAAGTGATTCAAAGTTGCAGCTACTTGATTTTTTTTCATTTTACAGTGAGCCTTAAATGAAATCCAGATATGAGGACTTCTGTTGTTCTGTCTCTATATACCTTCAGGAGCTTTGGCCACGTCAAATCATTCCCCAAAGAGTGTTGTTTGTGGGCCCAAGGGTAGTATCACTCATTAGGGAAACTTCCCTCATCAATTATTTGTCACCAAAGACTGAGATTAAATTCACTCAGATGCGCTTGAAAGATCATATAAAAACCATTACCCCCAATATTTTCACCATAGGTAACTATCTTTTTGATCAAGGCATAATGCAGATTTTACAAAGACAAAAATTTCCAATACTCAAGTTCCTATAAATTATACAGTGGAGTGTGTGTGAAAGTACAACTTTTGCTCAGTAGCTTAATGTGCTAATAATGTCTTGTGTTTTTTTGGCAGTGGAATATTTTGGTAATGCTTATTTGCAATGGTCACTGTGAATCTGCTCTGGACGGAGGCTCACATAAACTGCTAACTGCCAGCAAATTGCATGAAATCTCATCTTGTATGTCTTCTGTGTTTTCCTTCCTTTTCCTGTACTTGCTACTTTGCCCGTTATTAATAGGATCAACTTATATGCACAACGAGTCGTGCCTGTACCATGATGTCAGCTCCTATCTTCATTTTACTGCAAGTTTTCATGTGGTGTGGATGGTCAGTCACTTTCTCTAATTTTTCTTTGTTTTTGCGTTTGGCTTGAAATTTTAAAAAGTAATCCATATCCCTAAATCCGCTATAATAAATGTCCTGAAACCAGGTTATTAAAATGCCGTAGTAATGTTGTTTTGAGAGTAGCAGCTTTCAAATGTTACATAAGTTTCTAATCCTGAACAGAGCATATCAGTTTCCTATATTTATTTAAAAATCAGTAATTTCTCATAAGGTTTTGTATAAAGATTAAGTCAGTGTGGAGAAAAAAAAATTTATGTGCTTCACAATGTCTTACTTTTTACTTAAAAGAAATAGCCTAAGGACAATTATTAGAGTAGGTCATCAATTTTGTTTCAGAAGATGCTAACATAAAATTAATGATCTGTTTCAATTTTATTAAGCATTAAGCATTATGCGGTACCTTCTAAGCTCATTATCTAATTCTTCTTTTCCTTTCTAAACAGATATGGTTTAAACAGCATTTTTAGATTTTTTTAGATATTGATATTCTTAGTGAAGTGCTTTAGTATAACTTACATTATCTAGGTGAAGATTATCATTATTTGTTACTCTTTGACAAATTTGTGAATTACATACTCAGTACGACTGAATACATATTTTAGGGCCTGAGTTTACATTCAGGGTTCCATTTACAGTTTTGCAGTTTCTTTTTTGATGGTCTGGAATCATGATTGTTGTAACTAGACCACTTTTGTTGTATTCCTTCTTCATTGCTGTCCAGGTATTCATTGGTTAGGAAACCACTAGATGGAGATGTGGCCATGACTGTAAATGCAGTGAGCTCATCAGAGGAGGGGAAAGTGGAGAAGCAGAGGGAGTGTCAGAAAAAACTAAATTTGTTCTGGGATAGTAAAGTAATGGTTTTGAAGATTTAAGTGGTAAAGAAAAACAAAGCTAAAGTTTATCAAAGAAGAAAGTAAAGCAAGCCAATAACATGTACTATTGAGGAAGTTCATTATCTTATGCAACCATAACTGATAAATGCACGTTACTGGGTACATGAAAAATGAATATGCAGAATAAATGTGTGTATATGTATGTATACACATACGTACATTAAACCTACCTCATGAATTAATGTGGTAAGTGTGTTAAGGTTCTCTGTAGGAAACTATTTGTTAGGGCTCTCATTCCGATTAAAAGAGTTACGTGTAGTATCTACCTGCCTAAATAATTTTAAATATGCATTTTCTTTGAAGCTGCTGTGGGTGACGTAAGTATAGACCTATCTAAATTCAAAAGTTAGCTATTATTTGGTGGATGTTCTTACCAGTGATTTGAACTCTTACTGTTTGCAAATAGTCACCCCAGGTTCTGGTTGGGGAAAGAAAGGGAGAGTAAGGGTTTAGTAATACTTGTCTAAGAGAAAAATGAAGAGGATTTTACTCACTAGCATACCTGGTTTTAAAAAGTAAGCCTTGGGGTGAAATCATGAATGTAACTATGGTTTAGACATCTTTTTCTTTTAATTAGTAATGGGAAAGAAAAAAAGAATGAGGGATTCTTAGTTGATATCTTTACTAAGAGTATTTTGAAAGAGATCCCTAGAAGGAAATCAAATAAAATTACTCATATTTTAGAATTACTCATTTAAAATTATTTAATTTTAAAATTAAATTTTTGAATTGCTCATATTTTAAAACGTATGTATATAATGTTGGCACTGTATCCCTTTACTATTTTAAGCTGAAACCAGCTACTTATCTACTACAATAATCTTTAAAAATCAGAGTTTTCCGGTCGTGGTGTTTGTTAGTGGGATTTTGGTCTCTTTAAGTTAGAAAAAAATGCTGAGGTTTCTCCCACATCTATGCATTTGTGATTTAGAATGTTTTTAGAATGTATCTCATAATTTACTTCCATATAATAATTACAAGTCTTGGTAGATGTGGTTGCCCATGCAAAACACATGAGAAAACATGATCAGGAAACTGAAGGGACAGATTTTTCAGTGTGAATCTACATGCAGACTTCAGGGACTCCAGATAAGTTATCTGAACTACCACCTCCCAGACTGAAACAGACGTATCTCATCATCACACAGAGGAAATGAACCCCACACACACACAAAAAAAAAACCCCACTAGAAATATAAAAATAAAAACAATGGAAGCAGAGCCAGAGAGAATATTTTTCTTTCCATAACATTTCTAGAACATAAGGATGTATTTGACGTTAATACATCAGTGGGTCTTGTATGTGTGCTAATTTTCCATTCCATCAAATTAATACTTAACTAGAACTGGGGAGCTGTCCTGGTGAAGTGACAATTAAGCCTTTAAGTTAGTATTTTACATTTACAGTGTTTCTAACCAATCAATACATGCAGTGCTTCATTGGAGTACACACTACTCATTTATCGAGTACTTACAGTACACCTACTATGTATCAGGCCATTCTTCTATGCATGAGATATTTAAGATGCATTTATACTAAAATATAATTTTTTATCTCAAGTTCTTATGTAACTCAGCACCCTGTTTTTTTTCCTGGTTAACCTACTTAAAGGGAAAGGTATTTGAACAAAGAGAAGAGGAAGTGCAGAAGTCCTGAGATAGTAATACCTTGACCTGTTGCAGAGAAAGTTAGTGTTATCGGAGCAGTGTGAGTGGTGAGGGGAGGGGGAGGAATATAGGATGAAGATGGAGAAGCAGCCAGGCTGCAGACCACCTAAGGCTTTTTAGGCCTTCATAAGAAATTTGGATTTTGTTATGAGAAATTTCAAGAAGAGCATGAAAGGATTTGATTTACGGTTTTAAGAAGACTGCTTTTTGGAGAAAAAGTTGTTAAAGGGCAAGAGTAGAAGCAGAGAGAGAGGTGAGGCAGCTTTTGCAGGAGTGTAGGCAAGAAGTAATGGTAATTTGGACATGATATGGTAAGTAGTAAGTTTAGGGCTATATTTTGAAGCTAGAGGTAAGAGGGCAAGCTGATAGATTAGATTTGACGGAAAAAAGGAGGAATCACAGATGACTTGTTGTCTTTGACCTGATCCATTACTCCTAGAAGTGTCATTCAGAAAAATAATATTTGGGGACAAGTTTGAGATCTTTCTGCGGATCAGAAGGAGAGGTGATAGTGATCAATGAATGTGGAGGTCAGCGGAACTTTCAGGGCTGAAGATATAAAAGTGTGAGTTATTGAGGTTCTGGTCCAAGATGGCAACATAGGTTGCCTAAAGCTCACCTGAACCCACAGACCTACCAAATCTACACCTATAAACAGAGCAATTCCCTCTGAAAGACATCTAGAAAGTAGATGAGCAACCCCTATGCACTGGGCAAACGTAATATACATCCAAATGGGTAGGAAAGGCTGAGGAACTTTATCTCCATAAACCCCACACTGAGCACAGCAACATAAACTTAGAAGGGAACTCACAACACCCAGCTTCTCCCTGAGCAGTGAAGGGTTTAGATTGAACATCTGTCACCCCAAGACTCTCATGGGGGGGTGGGCCCCCAAAACTCCTAGCTCTGAACGCCTAATGGCACTTGTGTCCATGAGACCCACAGGACTATAGCCAACAAAGAAACAATCCTTAACAGATTCCCAAGGACTCACCATGGCTATCCTTCCAAAGCTCAGAGAAACAGGAACCGAGAGAAATGCACTTCTCCCAATCATTTCCTGACAGAGGTTATTTGCATACTTTAAAAGTTATTGCCTGCAAGTAAGGCTTCTAATTTAGCTCAGCTTTGGGGGCTTACTGCAAGACTCCCTGGAGACAGGGGAAGGGGTAGGCTATGCCTACTGACCCTCTGTCCCACTCCAGGTCAGTGGTGCCTTCCTAAAAGAAGCTTGTGAACCCACCTGGCATCCTGGCCTTTGAGGTGGCTGCCCAAAGGACACACCCCTTTATCACTTGGCTCTGGTAACCAGCAGGGCTGGCATTCACAAGCACCAAAGGATCCTGGACCATAGCAAACAAATAGTTCTCAACTGGCTATTCCCTCAATTCAGGACAGAGGGAGTGGAGAGAAATGCCCGTCTCTCATTCTTGCCCTGAAAGAGGTCTTTTGGTGTGCTTTGAAAGCTACTGCCTGAGAATCCAGCCTCCAATCAGCCTGTACCTGATGCTGACTGAAGTCTTCCCCACTGAGACACTGACAGATATTAGCACGTCCTCAACTACGGGGATCCAAGAAGAAAAAGCCAATTCAAGACGGGGAGAGGTGGTTCTTCTATCTAATGCAGAAAAACTGACACAGAGAGTCAAGGAAAATGAAGACACAGAAAAATACGTTTTAAAAGAAAAAGATAAAACTCCACAAACAGGCCTTAATAAAACAGAGAAGAGTGACTGACATGAGAAAGAGTTCAAAATTTGGTCATAAAGATGGTCACCATGTCAGGACAAGAATGCGTGAACTGAGAATTTGAACAAAGAAAACACAAGAAAGTACCAAACAGAAGGCACAGAGCCAAAGAATACAATACAGTAAGTATATTGAAAAACTCAGTAGTGAGGAGTTCAAATAGCAGACCAGATGAAGTGGAAGAAAGTATCAGTAAACTCACAAACAGGGCAGTGATTCATCCCATCAAGGAGCAAAAAGAAAAAGGAATTTTAAAAAAGAGTGAAGATAGCTAAAGGGACTTATGAGACAACATCAAGCCGACCGAAATTCACGTTATAGTGTCCCAGAAGAAAAGCAGACAAGGGCAGAAAACTTTTTGAAGAAATGAGTGA
>NW_021698271.1:0-1447 GCF_005190385.1 Monodon monoceros
GTACCTGTCCAGTTTTCCCAGCACCACTTATTGAAGAGGCTGTCCTTTCTCCACTGTACATTCCTGCCTCCTTTATCAAAGAGAAGGTGACCGTATGTGTGTGGGTTTATCTCTGGGCTTTCTATCCTGTTCCATTGATCTATCTTTCTGTTTTTGTGCCAGTACCATACTCTTTTGATTACTGTAGCTTTGTAGTATGGTCTGAAGTCAGGGAGCCTGATTCCTCCAGTTCCGTTTTTCATTCTCAGGATTGCTTAGGCTATTCGGGGTCTTTTGTGTTTCCATACAAATTGTGAAATTTTTTGTTCTAGTTCTCTGAGAAATGCCAGTGGTAGTTTGATGGGGATTGCATTGAATCTGAAGATTGCTTTGGGTAGTAGAGTCATTTTCACCATGTTGATTCTTCCAACCCCAGAACGTGGTGTGTCTCTCCATCTATTTGTATCATCTTTAATTTCTTTCAGCAGTGTCATGATTTTCTGCATACAGGTCTTTTGTCTCCTTAGGTAGGTTTATTCCTAGATATTTAATTCTTTTTGTTGCAGTGGTAAATGGGAGTGTTTTCCTGGTTTCCCTTTCAGATTTTTCATCATTAGTGTATAGGAATGCCAGAGATTTCTGTGCATTAATTTTCTATTCTGCTACTTGACCAAATTCATTGATTAGCTCTAGTAGTTTTCTGGTAGCATCTTTAGGATTCTCTATGTACAGTGTCATGTCATCTGCAAACAGTGACAGCTTTACTTCTTCATTTCCGATTTGGATTCCTTTTATTTCCTTTTCTTCTCTGATTGCTGTGGCTATAACTTCCAAAACTGTGTTGACTAAGAGTGGTGAGGTTGGGCAACCTTGTCTTGCTCCTGATCTTAGTGGAAATGCTTTCAGTTTTTCACCGTTGAGGACGATGTTGGCTGTGGATTTGTCATATATGGCCTTTATCATGTTGAGGAAAGTTCCCTCTATGCCTACTTTCTGCAGGGTTTTTATCATACATGGGTGTTGAATTTTGTCCAAAGCTTTCTCTGCATCTATTGAGAGGATCATATGGTTTTCCTCCTTCAATTCATTAATATGGTGTATCACGTTGATTGATTTGCGTATACTGAAGAATTCTTGCATTCCTGGAATAAACCCCGCTTGATCATGGTGTATGATCCTTTTAATGTGCTGTTGGGTTGTCTTTGCTAGTATTCTGTTGAGGATTTTTGCATCTATGTTCACCAGTGATATTGGCCTGCAGTTTTCTTCCTTTGTGACATCCTTGTCTGGTTTCGGTATCAAGGTGATGGTGGCCTCGTAGAATGAGTTTGGGAGTGTTCCTCCCTCTGCTATATTTTGGAAGAGTTTGAGAAGCATAGGTGTTAGCTCTTCTCTAGATGTTTGATAGAATTCGCCTGTGGAGCCGTCTGCTCCTGGGCTTTTGTTTGTTGGAAGATTTTTTAATCAC
>NW_021698272.1:0-8018 GCF_005190385.1 Monodon monoceros
TTTTTCTAGAGCGTATGTACAGACTTGTGTATTTTTATATAGGAAAGCGATGCAGTGAGTCAAGTCGGGGGTTAAGCCCTCATTCTCAGAGTGGTATTGAGCTCCTGGTGAAATATAATCATCATTTCCTCAGAATCGAAAAGCAGTTATCTCAGGTGTATAATCCCATTAACTAGTTATACATTTACGTATGATACATGGATTCATTGTACCTACGAGTTGTGTTCTCTTTGGGAAGTACAAAGCTCTTAGAGACATAGGTTGTTCATTTTTTTGTTTTCCCACAAATACTGTGACCCTTTGAGCAGGAAGGTCTATATTTTACTAACATCTAGAACCAGCAGTTAACACGGTGTCTAAGATGTAGTCAATAAATATGAAATAGATAAATGAACACATTTTTATGTAAGGGCCAGGACATGGACAAATAGAAATTTTTCATTTTCAGTCACAAAGCAACAACAGACATAAAAATGAAACAGACAACAAGTGCTGCAGTCATTCAAAGAAGGCATAGAATAGATAGAAGGATCTCCTCTATGGCACAGGGAACTATACTCAATATTTTGTAATAACATCTGTATGGGGCACCTGCTCCACACCAGGCCCTATGACAGGTGCTTACATACTTTCCCTCTCCCCCATCCTATGGGGAAAGTACCTCTGCTATAGATTTAACATTTGCCTCCCCCATTAATAACTTTTTTAAACCTTATTCACATTGCATCAAAGGGATGCTTTGATGCAATGCTGAGGTCTTCTCAGCAAAGCTCATGGGAATTTGGTATATGAGGATCCACAATAGCGATCCATTTCATCGGTGTCAATCTTTCTGGACAGTTTGGGTGGAAAGGACAATTCCTGAAGGTGCGATACCTTCACCGCATGTACTGGCATTGGGTCTTGCTTGTGTGTGTGTCACCGACTTCAGCCTTGCTGTAGCAATAATAGCTAAGATACTGTACAGCTGAGAGGCTATTTAAGTATTTATAGATATATACATAAGATAAAAGCACCTAACTTTTTTCTACCTATTGCTTACTTTCCGCAGCAGTGTACACACCACACTTTAGGAAACAGTGATGTAGTCCAATTTGTCTTCTCATTTGAAGATGAGAAATGAAGGTCTGGAGACCTTTCATTGCTCAAGGTCATTCGAGTGTTTAAGGGCGGGGTGCTGGGGTTCCTGACTTCCAGGGAACCTAACTTTTCTCTGAAATTATACTGCCCCTTAATCTCTTAGCAGTACATAAAACAAATATTGGTGACCTCGTGACATGCCAGCCCTTGGGTGAAATGGAGATCTGTGACTGGCTCTCAAACTTTTAAGAAATGGGAGTCTAGGGAAGAAAACCCAAAACAGTCGTGCAAAGACTCACTGGGCTGGAAGGGGAGCCCGTGGTCGTCTAGCTCAGTGCTGGGCTGAACCCTGGATCGTCCAAGGAGGGTCTTGGAGGCCTCTCTGCAGGCCAAGTAGTCAAGGCATAAGGGGGAATCAGGCAGGTTTGCTCCTGTTTCTTCATGTTATTTTCATGTAAGATAGCACTGAAAACTTCAAAAGTAACACTGGAAATGTGCTGTGCTTGTCCATTTTCATCTTATAGGTAATGACATGAAGGGTCAAAGGGGCATCATGTTTTTCTAGTTGATAATAGACAACATTCCTCATCCAGCATTCCTATAGCTTAAAAAAGCAATAGAGGCAAGTGGGTCCATGAACGTGGGTTTTGTGGTCACGCAGATTTGAACTTGCATCCCAGCAGGGCTTGAATGGAGTTTTTCTCTCCAAATTAGGCAAATTGCTTCTCCAAGGCTCATGGGGTGGTCAGTGTTGTTATAGGGGAGTGAGGTAAAAGCATTTTCTTCACCATATCCTGCCCCAGACATGTTATCTGAAAGGAAGGAAGGAAAAATGGGAGGGATATATGGAGAAAGAGGGAGGAAACTAAGGTGGCAGAGAACATTCCTAAAAGTCCTCCATGTTACTTCTGCTGTGCTTCCACATGCTCCTTGGGACCTCGCTTGCCAACAGAAATGTTGATTAAGCACTCTGGTTCTTATGTACTTTCTGCATTGGGAACACTTATAGTTAGGTTTCAGGGCTCTGAACTCCCCAAACTGGGGAACTTGTCATTAAAAGATCCTTTTAAAAAGCACAAGTGCCCCAAAGTTTAATGGCATTAGATTTTGGCAATGATTTCTTGAATATGACACTGAAAGCACAGGCAACAAAAGGAAAATAGAGAAATTGGACTTCATGAAATTTTTTAAAACTCTGTGCATCAATACCCTATCAACAGAGGAAAAGGGCAATCACAGAATGAGAGGAGATGTTTGGAAATCATATATCTGATAAGGGATTAATATCTAGGGTGAACAGAGAACTCCTAAAACTCAACCACAAAGCAAACAACCTGGCTAAAAAATGGGCAAAGGACTTGATTAGACATTTCTGCTAAGAAGATACATAAATGGCCCATAAACACATGAAAAGATGCTCAGCATCACTGATCATTAGGAAAATGCAAGTCAAGACTACAGTGAGACAGCACCTTACACACATTAGGGTGGCTACTGTGAAAACAAAAAATAACAAGGGTTGATGAGGATGTAGGAAATTGGAACCCTGTGCACTACTGGTGAGAATGTAAAATGGTACAGCCATTGTGCAAAATATCATGGTGGTTCCTCAAAATTAAAAGTAAGATTACCATATGGTTCAGTTCCACTTCTGGGTATATACCCAACATAACTGAAAGCAGGTTTTCCAAGATACTTTGTATACCTATGTTCATAGCAGCATTGTTCACAATAACTAAACTGTGGAAGCAACCCAACTGCCCACTGACAGATGAATAGATAAGCAAAACGGGGTGTATACACAACAGAATATTATTCAGCCTTAAAGAGGAAGTTCTGACACAGGCTACAACATGGATGAATCTTGAGGACATGATGCTAACGCACCAGTCACAGAAAGACAAATGCTCTCGATTCCACTTGTATGAGGCACCTAGAGTGGTCAAGTTCATATAGACAGAAAGCGGAATGGTGGGTGCCAGGGGCTGGGGGTAGCAGTTGCTGGGGGGCAGAGAGTTCCAGTTTTTCCAGAAGAAAAGAGTTCTGGAGTTTGGCTGCCGCACAACGTGAATCTCCTGAACGTGTCTAAACTCTACACTCATAAGTGATACGATGATACAATTTTATGTGCATTTCACTACAAATAAAAACCAAACATGGACTTCCCTGGTGGCGCAGTGGTTAAGAATCCGCCTGCCAATGCAGGAGACTCGGGTTCGAGCTCTGGTCAGGGAAGATCCCACATGCCGCGGAACAAATAAGCCCGTGCACCACAACTACTGAGCCTGCACTCTAGAGCCTGCGAGCCACAGCTACTGAAGTCCGTGTGCCACAACTACTGAAGTGCATGCACCTAGAGCCCGTGCTCCACAACAAGAGAAGCCACCACAGTGAGAAGCCCACACACCGCAACGAGGAGTAGCCCCCGCTGGCCGCAACTAGAGAAAGCCCGCGCACAGCAACGAAGACCCAACGCAGCCAAAAATAAATAAATTAATTAATTTAAAAATTAATTTAAAAAACTATTAAAAAAATAAAACACCAAACACAAGTGGCCCTCGGAGACACAGTAAATATTTTTGTCATTCACAGTTTAGAACTGCCTCATTGTCAGGGTGCTAGTCTTCAGTCAACTAGCTGAGAACTGATACGGAGGGGATGGGAACTTCCATGAAAGAGCTTCCGAAGCTAAGTAGCCTGGTCCAGTTCCTAATTTCTTCAACGAATATCTGAGTGCTTGCTGGAGCCAGTCACTGTACTTGGTCCTCGAGATAGACAGCTGTGAAAACATTATACAGGGAGCCTTGCAATCTGGGAGTGAGAGGTGGGGTAGGGAAGGACCCGCAAATGAAATCATGGAAGTTTTTAGCATGTTACCAGATGATGCAGGTTACGGGAACAATAAAGCATCAAAGGGAAAGAGGGCTACCCTAATTAGAAGGGGACATGTGGACAGACCGGAGAGAGCAGCCCCTGTAGTTATGGAGAGAAAGAACATTCTAGGCAGAGAGAATAGTAAGTGCAGGAGGCTATGGGGAGGGAGCTGCTAGGAACAGCCAGGGACAGCGTGCCAGTGTGTCTGGAAGGGCTTGAGGGAAGGGGAGGGATGGTGTGTGTGTGTGTGTGTGCGTGCATGCGTGTGTGTGTGGGGGGGGGGGGGGGGAGGGGGGGGGGGGGGGGGGAGGGGGAGAGAGGGAGAAGACTGCTTTTATTCGAATCCAGATGGGAGTCTCTCAAGGGTTTTGAGCTCTGAGAAACACGATCTGACTTGGGACTTACCAGGATCACCGTGACCACTGTACCTAGAACGGATTGAATGGGAGGGGGCAAAGCAGAAAAACGCATTTGAAAGGGGTGCACAGAAGGGGAGAGCAGGGCTGGTGGGACCTGAGGGGAGAGGTTTTCTGTCTCTTGCAGGGTGCCGGCTAGGGTTTAGTCTGGGTGTGGCCGCCCCGCTCCCCGTCTGCAGCACTCTGCCCTCCTCACCTCCTGTAAACGGAGGCTAAGTGCATCCATGAGGCTCTCCCAGAGAGTTGATGGCTTGCCTGGGACAGTCCTGAGTCACAGCCCCTTGGCTGTCACCAGCTCCAGGGATGCTCCAGTTCTGAGCATTAACCTCCCTCAGGGGGAGTCCTCATTCTCCAGGGAGGAAATTGATATATCACTGCTGCTGTCTCTTAACTCCTGTAAAGCTGCAGGACAAATGACTTCGCTGAACATGCTTCATGCAGGGAAGAATGGGTAATCTCAGAGAAGGGAATAAAACTCAAAACTCCAAACCAGGGGATTGCAGAGAAGCTCGCTGTCTTCTCTCTTGGGTGTGTGTGTGTGAATCGGAGAAGGAGAGGGCTGGCACCGACTTGGGTCTCTGTTCGCCCCCGCGGACCATCCTTCCAGGGCAAGTTTTTCTTAGTGTCACTCGATTTCCTGAAGTGGGAGAATGAATACCCAGTGTAGAAAAGGGGGAAGAAAAGCGTGTAAGTTAGCATGAAATATGGTCATCTGATGACTCGTCCATTATGTATTTGAGGAAGCGAAGATTCTGAAGACCTTAACCTACTCAAGGAGAGGAAATTGCCTCTGTCTAGACCAGGACCTCTTACTTTTGCCACTGGTGACATTTTGTGTCCAATAATTCTTTGCTGTGGGCTGTCCTGGGCATTGTGGGATGCTCCTACAGTATCCCTGGCCTCTGCCCAGCGGATGCCAGCAGTCCTTCCCCAGCTGTGACAGCAGAAATGGCTCCTGAACTTGTCAATTGTCCCGGGGGCGGGGAGCTGGGGGGAGGGCGGCAGAGTTGCTCTGGGTTGAGAGCCCCTGACCCAGGCTCAGCAGGCACATGGGTGAAGTCAGGACTGTGTATGTCATGTCCTCTCTGGCTAACAATAATCGATGGAGTTAAAACTAATAGTGGCTTCTGCTTGGTCACTGGGACAGCAGAGCATTCACTGTTCTGCCTTGAGAGAACAATTTTCCTGTGTTTTAACTAATAAGGCCCTTGTGATGGCTGGATTCTGGGCACCCCAACTAATAAGCGTGCCTATAAGGCAAAGAAACCAAAACCAACGTCCTCCCTGATTGCCAGGGAGGGGGCATGTTTTCTTTCCCCTCCCTCTCCTGGATCTATGCAGTAATTAGCCAAAGTAAAATGAATACTAGCTCATGCTTAATTGCCTTTACAGTGTACTCGCCAGCACTGATGCAGTAGTGCTAAAGCAATGTTTTTAAATAAATTTTTTTTAATTTATTTTTATTTTTGGCTACCTTAGGTCTTTGTTGCTGCGCGTGGGCTTTCTCTAGTTGTGGTGAGCAGAGGCTACTCTTTGTTGCGGTTCACGGGCTTCTCACTGGGTGGCTTCTCTTGTTGCAGAGCACGGGCTTTAGGCGTGTGGGCTTCAGTAGTTGTGGCACGCAGGCTCTGTAGTTGTGGCACACGGGCTTAGTTGCTCCACGGCATGTGGGATCTTCCCGGACCAGGGCTCGAACCCGTGTTCCCTGCACTGGCAGGAGGATTCTTAACCACTGTGCCACCAGGGAAGTCCCTAAAGCAATTATTTTTTTAACTTTATGGCTTTAAATAATCCTTGGCTCTGAAATTCCCTGTACCCCTCAGCTACATAACCACAGGCCCCTCTGCCCTAAATCCTTTTCTTACACTTTGTAGCTTTTTAAGCAAGGCGCCTCTTTAGGAAGACATAATCCCTTCTCTGTAGAAAACATGAAAGACCTGAACAAATCAAGATTTCTCCATGGAGAATTCAGCTAGTCCTGTGCTTAGCTCCGAACAAGGAAATCCATCTCTACACCAAGCACGCCATTACCGGGACTAATGTCTGACTTGAATAACAAGCAAATTATTGTGCTTTTAATTGTACTCTGCTGGGTCACAAAGCACGTGTGAGAGAGGAATGTGCCCAGCTTCTCCAGGAGAAACAGGTGAGGCCTCTAATCCTCCTTTTCTGTCACCTTCCCCTCCCCCTTTCCAATCCTTTCTCTTCTCAGCAGAGCAGAGGGAAAAAAAAGAGACAGCTAAATTATGTTTAAAATGGAAGAGTCTAAAAGAAGAAAAACGGCGGTCAGTACTGACTTGGGAGAGGATGCATTATCTATCCACAGCCTCTGCAGTGTGGCCCATTTGAGGACAATCAGTGCTCTCACCGGCTTGCTGGAGGGCGATACCTGAGAGCCTAAACCAGGCTTTCTCAGCCTCAGCACGACTGCTGGGTGGGGTTGGATGCTTCTTTGCTGTGGGCCTGTCCTGTGACAGAAGGACTTTTAGCCTCGCGTAAGCTGTGACCATCCAAAGTGTCCCAAGACACTTTCAAATGTCTCCTGGGTGCAAAATTGCCCCTGGTTGAGAACCACGGCCCCAAGCCCTTCCATATTGTGATGTACTTGCTCTCTCTCCCATTCTCTCCACCCCCCCACCATACACAAAACCCAAGAAAATCATGGTTCCTGTGTTAAAACTGGGGAGATCAACGTGCTCTTCATGTAGGTAGAATGAGCGGAAAGGAAAAAGACACTGACTTGTGTGTAGTCAGGGGACAGAGTGGGAACCCCTTCAACGCCAAGAGTGAAAAGAGTCTTAGGATGTGGGTGTGTTTCTGGCTCCCTCTGGGAAGTGGCAATGCCCCTCGTTGAACAAGCCAACTTTCGAACGCCTCTACCCTGTGCACTTTGGAATCGGGCTTGCTGTGGGCGAGATGAGGAGTGATGGCGAGGCTGCAGAGATGAAGACGCCTGTGAAGGTGCTGACTGTCTCCTCCCACACTACTTGGACAGGGGAGAACAACCCAGCTTCAGAGAAATACCCATTGCTGAGACAATGACTATCCTGTCTTGGACTTAAACATCGGGATGAACGAGGGCTACTGACAAGACAGACGTTGTGCAAGCATGGGGTTGCACTTTCATTACAGACATTGAGGCAAACATTTCACTCCTGGTGATATAAGACCTCCCTATTTGTAGAAACTTACAAGAAGCATTATTGCTTGTCCTTACCGGCCAGAAGGAAAGACGGGAGAACGAGTACAGTGCAATGAGCCGCCATCTCCACTAGATGGCGGTGTACATCTTCCTCAGAAGCCAGGCGGGCAGCGCTCTGGGCAGCTCGTTGGCCTAAGCAAGACAAGGGCCACTCTTCTTTTGGGAGACAGGCGTCTCCTGTCATTGTCGGCACAAACAGCCCCAAACAACTGCACTGACCACACAGCTCTAAGCCATGTTCCAGGGCACTGCCGTCTGTTCAGGAGTGAATGCTGGGAAAATGAACCACGCTGCTAATTTGCTTGATTGGGGGCAAAAATAAGATCTCAAGTGACAGTGGGTGTAATTTATTTTTCCAACAAGAATAGGGGCAAAGCCATTTCATCCCGCCCCCCAAAGTGCTACCATAAATGAAAGCAATCACCTAATTAGTCCTGAATTACTAA
>NW_021698273.1:0-9604 GCF_005190385.1 Monodon monoceros
TAGTAGTAGTAGCAGTAGCAGTACTAGTACTATAGTAGTAGTAGTAGTAGTAGGATAGCCATCCATCACTATTGAGCAAGTTCCTCAATAAGAAAAGCTATGACAAAGTCCTAAGTATTGGTCTAACCTACTAAAAACAAACAAACTAATATTATAGCTTTTTCAAGGTGGTTTTAGCCTGTCCCCATAGGCAGGGCTTCTCTTATGCCAGGATGAACCATTTCTTAAGTTAGCGATGCTTATACATAGAAGATACTCTTCATTGTTAGACCTTGTATATCGGCTGCAGCTTACAGCACCCAAAAGATTAAATCTGAATCCCTCCCTTGAAAAGTCAAGAGTAAAAGCTTTACACATATTTGGGTAAACTTAAGCACATTTTTCTTTATTTATATCCACTAAAATGCTCTGCCCACAGGCCAAAGGAGGGAGACCTTAAGCTTTCAGGAATAAGCAGAGGCTGCACTCTACCTCTGCAAGGCGAAGGGCTCTCAGCCCTCGGACATCAGAGGCTGGACCTCTTTACTGCACATTAGTAGCTGCAGCTCAGGGAACTTCAGTCTATCATCCTTCTACTTTGCGCTCCCGTCACTTAAAGGGATGATATCGTATGGGCTCTTCTCAGCTTCTGAACATCTTTGTGAGATCAAGTCTCACATGGCATAATTTAGATCCATTTTTGTAGAAAAAAACAGAGAAGCCTGGGAGCTTCTTAACTTCCCTTCTTCCCTGCCTTCTTTTTATTCCTCAAATATTTATTGATTGCCTCTATAGGCCAAGCACTGTGATAGGTGTCTGTCATGAGGACACAAGAGATCGACCACACCAAATAAGACAATAGCCAAAGTCATAAACATCTGTGAAGCAGGAAAAAAAGAAGTTGCATACTTTTTAACAACTCATCACCTCCCACTTAAGCCCCCCCCCACTCCAAAACCCTCATTGTTTTGAATGTCTTAACTTTTGCTTTACTGTGTATGCGTCCAAACCACTGAAAAATTCTGGGAGGGCTATCTTACCACATCCATGCTCTTCAGAGTCCTGTTGGCTAAGACCAAGAGCTAAGTCAACAATCACACTATTCTCCCCAGAAAAAATACACCGTCATGGATATGCTCAGCCTGGGCACATGGCCCTGAATCCCTTGGAATTAGGATGGCCGGAGTTCAGGGTTGTTAGAAACCCCTATTCTCCAAAGGTAACTTGAGTCTCTCTTGGAGACCACAAGAGACGATAACAGTCACTAATGAACGCTTTTTCTCTTTCCTCCTCCAACATCTGCTTGATAGAAACTATTGTTTTATAGTGTTTGGGTTATTTTAATTTCCTTCTCTTCCAAAAGTAACAAATCACAACCCTTGATATTTGCATATAACTTTCCAAAGCCCATTGACTTCATTATCTCATTTGGTCTCCCTGTAGTAACCCTGTGAAGGGCAGAAAGCAGAGTTTATTCTTCCCATTTTATAAGGGAGCAAAGTGAGGTGCAGAGAGTTAGCTAAGTCACTAAGCTAGATAGTGACAGAGCTGGAACTAGAATCTAGACCTCTCAGTTGCCGTGGTCTCTTCACCGTCTTTGTCGTCGTCACGCTCTGCTGTCAGCACATACTCTCCACGCTGTCTGTAATACGACCTCAGGGTCAAGAAGAAACACCAATTTAGGGGACAATCTAGAAAGAGGGCCCAGAGAAGCTTATGGCTTGTTTAGATTTTAGAATGTCCTGATCCCAGATTTGTTGAAATTTTACAGCAAAAGGAACGTGCATCCTGGGAGGGAAGACATTGGCACAGCATTTTGTTATCACTGGGTGAAGGCAAAGCCTTTGATCAGAAAGCACTTGTCACATACCGAGGATCCCAAAATCATGTGGTTCCTGTTTTTGGCAACACCTTGACCTCATCTTTGCCCTATGACCCCTCGGTGACAACCACCTCCACCCTCTTGTTTTTGCTACTTGAGCTCATCCCTTCCTTTTTTCGCTGAGACTGGCAAATTCCTTTATCTCTGGGTCACTCTCATACCTTCACCATCTCAGCCAGCCTGACATTGGAGACTTGATGTGATTGGGTAGCACAAACATAAAATGAGTCTAACACTCCAGGAGGCAGTAGAGCACAGAGGTCAAGAATGTGCTCCCCGGAGGAGGATCACATCCCAGCTCTGCCACTTGGCTAGGTCTATAATCTTGAGCTACCTAATGTTCCTGGGCCTCAATTTCCCCTCAGTGAAACTGGAATAACAATACCACCTACTTCATAAGATGACTGTGAAGATTATATTTGTTGACGCCACTTAGAATGGTACCAGGAATATATTAAGTGCTCATTAAATATGAGTTGGTATTCTTCTTCAAAATTTGCATTCTCTTTTCCCCCATTTGGCACAACTAAGAGTGCTTAAGAGGCAAATGAGTTCCTGTTATCCCCAGAGAGAGATCCTTTTACTGGCAGGAAGGATACCAAAGGCCACCCTGAGGCTAGACTCGACAAACAAACATACAAGCAAGAAAGAGCCCATCTGGGCAGCAGCTAGCATTGCTCACTTACGAGAAATTCAACCCAGGAGGTGCCTTCCCAGGGCCCTGCTCAAGCCATATGAAGTACACATGTACACATACGTACAAACACACAGCCTTAGCACCTCAGGCCTGGTTTCAGAAACGTGGAACTAGCACCACATTCTGATTAACAGTTAAGGCCCCATAAACCCTCTCAGCACATCTCTGGAGAAAATGAATAATGAGAACCCTGGGAAACAGAAATGATTTTTCAGTATGGAAACGTGTGTTGGTAATGTAGCAGGTATCAGCCTTGGTGGGAGACGAGGGAGTGGGGAGAAGGGGACAACTCTGTGCAGAAAGCACCATAGCATCTCCAGTACTTTGGTTTCTTTGCAAGGGTGAGTTGGTCCTGAAGGGCTTCTAGCTCTAGCCTTGCTTGCTGAGTGTGCTAACAAGAGCGAGGTTCCAAGTGTGACCTCTATAGGATCCTGTTGTCTTACCCTATTCCTTGGCTTCAGGCTGTCCCTCAAACCCAAATTACCTCTCACCCCCATAAATGTACATCAGAAGTCACAGAAAGGAAACCATGAGGCTGCCCAGCTATACATGATTATTAGAGAAAGATCATTTCCTCAAATGGCTCCCAGAGGAGTGGGTAGTCTGGTGGAAGAAACCTGGGGCTGGGAGACAGGAGCTGGGGGTCCCTGCTTTGCCATTAGCTATGTGTGCAGTCATGGACAAATCATTCACCCCCTTTGACGCCCAGTTCCTTTATCTGTAAAATGAGAAGGAAGGACTTAAATATCTCTAAGGTTCATTGCAGCATGAATAGCCTAGGATTCTAGGTCCCTAGACCCTAAGAACTCACTGAATGCAGGACTGATGCTGGAAAGAATAAAACCACAGGGATGAACCGAAAACCAATTTGGAGCCAGTAGGAGAACTCCTCTCTGAATCTCAAACCCTTAATGTCTTTGTTCCTCCTTTCAAAGTGGGAACATTCTAGATACCAAAGGAGGACTGCCCCACCTCAGAGCTCTGAACTGCTAGCAAGTTGCCTGCTTCCTATGAGGGGAAAATCCAGGATGGAAATGGGAAGTCCCAGCACTGCCCTGCCCTGGCTCTGTACCATGGATCCTAAATGCCTGGGTTGCCTGTTGGGGAGAAGAGGTGTTTCTCCCTTTTCCAACCACAAGTAGTTGTCACAAGCCAAGTCAGGAGAGTGGGGACAATTGCCCCTGTGCTCTTCACATACAGCAGTGATCTAGTTGGCTGAGTGAGTCCTCAGGACTTCAGGTTTTCAGGACTAGGTTTTCAGAATAACAAGGTTACTTCTATTACTTCCTCCTACCTGGAACTCCACAAGGCTCTGGACCCTTAACGTCCACTGAAACACCGGTTTTATACATTCTGAAGGAGCCTGACCCTGGTGACTGATCAAACAACTTCAATAGCCAGGAGTATTCTTGTCCTTCATTGTGGAGTCTAGAGGTGTCCATTTCCCATGGAGGTAGCCTTGGCTCTCTTATTAAGTCCAGTAGCCCCAGCCCAAGTTAAGAAAGAGGGTTCTTGACCCACGGACCCTACCGGAGGATGGAAAACTGCGCTATTGGGTCCTTTGCTCATCACCCTGCATGTGTACTCTCTCTCCCTCCCAGCCATTGCTTGTGCTATTTCTTCTGTCTAAAAGGTTTCCTCTTGGACCCACCTCTAGAGAAAAAGATGCCCTAGAGAAGGTGGCTTCTAGTACTATGAAGCTCCTGCAGGCTAGGCTGGGGCGAGGTTTCTGGACTCAACCTCTCACTAGGGAGCATTTTAGGATTTAAATTGTAAAAATATTCATCAGCTATCTCCTATGTGCTTAGCCTTAAAGGCAAGATTCTTCTGAAGTTCAGACTTTAGATCCTTGAGCCTGGGAAGTGGCAGGGAGCTGGGGACAAATGGTCTTTCTTACAAAGAATAGCCATGCAAGTTCAGGGACCCTGTTTCCAAGCCCAAAGCCTAGCAATATCTTCCAATATGGGCAGTAAAGTTCCCATACCACTAAGTCATAGTAGGTTTGTGACAAAGGATCTCATACATTACCTAATCCAACTTCATTTTACTACTGGTGAAAGGATTAAGAAAGTACAAAGAAAAATATAATGACTTAGCAGTGTTATGCAAATAATTTAAGACCAAGCCAAGGGAAGCAACCTAAATGTCTTTCAACAAATGAATGGATCAAGAAGATGTGGTGTATATATGCAATGGAATACTACTCAACCATAAAAAATAACGAAAATTTGCCATTTCACCAACATGAATGGAACTGGAGGGCATTATGCTAAGCGAAATAAGTCAGACAAAGACAAATACTGTATGATATCATTTATATGTGGAATCTAAAAAAATACAACAAACTAGTGAATATAACAAGAAAGAAGCAGACTCACAGATATAGAGAACAAACTAGTGGTTACCAGAGGGGAGAGTAGGGGATCAAAAGGTGCAAACTATTAGGTATAAAACAAGCTACAAGGATATACTGTGCAAAATGGGGAATATAGCCACTATTTTATAATAACTATAAATGGAATATAATCTTAAAAAGTTGTGAATCACTACATTGTACACCTATAATATTGTATAGCAACTACACTTCAATTAAAAAAAAAAAACCAAGCCAGGGCTGTAACTAGGATTGTTCTCAAAATAATTTTCTAAGTGAGTTAAATATTATTTTCCAAATGAACTACAAATCATTCATTAGAATGTTCTAATAATATCCAAATCATTTAATGATTTGTAGAAATGTTGTTCAGAAATTGTTGGTATGATTCTTTGATGCAGATGCCAATAGCTAAATGATTCTCCTGAGACAAGATGTTGACAGAGGGAACTGCCTCAAACTTTTCCAATGACTTCCTCCTTGAACTGACAGTCAGTAGGTCCCAATCCCTGATGCACTGTTGCAGCTAGAAGAGAGCTAGGCACACTTTTCACACTTCAAGACTATGTACACACACCTGTACGTCAGTATTTCCCATATGGACTTGCAAACCTTCTACAGCAGCCCATAGTGACAATACCAATTTCAACACTGCCACTACTGGAAATGCTACTAACATCACCTGACCCACTACCTGCTTTGCTGCCACTGTCAGAACTCCAGTGCTTCAGAGCAGTGAGCCACCAGCCCAACTGCCCTCATGCCTTGACCTGTATCACGCTAGCACTACTCTGCAGCCTCCGTGGGGGGGGCAACTGTAGGACACTTGTGATCTCAATTGTAGAGAATTTCTCTAAATAGCAACATTATTCACCCTCTGTTGGCTTCTGCTTCTTTGTCTAGATTGATACTTTTAAATATTCAATATCCTTATTATGAATAAGTCATACTAAGACAGAAGGCTCACTGACCAATGGCCATGGTGAAATCTTCAAAATGAGCTTAAATCAGTGTTTGTTTTAGTCTTTATATATTAATTGAATTTAATGCTTAGCTCAGTTACTATTTGCCAAACAATATTTACACTTAATAATCCATTAAAACATATTTCAATATTTAACAATAGATTGTATATAAGATTTGTTTACTACCCAATTCTCCTGACTTAACTCCAACATTTCATCTATTTGTACCAAATGGCCAGCCTGTGGGGAAAATCTAACTGGCCAAGAATTTACTCTATTACTTTCAGTCCTTCGGTGACACCAATAAGGACTTCTGAAAAGTCATCCTTAAATCAACATGCATTTATTATGTACCGACTCTGAGTTCATCAGTGTGTGTGAGCCCTAAGCCTGCATGAGCCCCAAGCTTTGTGACTAGACTCACTGCTTCCCATTGCTTGTCTCCAGCTTAACTTGGTAAAATACAAGAAATGGTAGAGGGAAGTATTATCCCCTCAGCATACCTCAAATATTCCATGTTCCTATAAAGTTCTTTGCAAGTCAAGACCTTTATTTCTTTTTCCTTGGCAGAGAGAGCCAGCAGAAATAGTTGATGCCAGGAATGGGGGAAAACGTTTTAAAGATAACTGCTTGCTGTCTTCAAACAGCCTGTTTTCTGTTCCAGGGCTACAGCGATGTTGTCAAACACAGATGGCTAGCTCTTTTGGTTTAGTCATTTAAATAGCCTCATGTCATACCAGTCTCTATGAGCGTGCCAAGCACCAAAACATCCTACCATTCTGTGCATTCACAGCAACTCTTCCTTGGAGACCAAAGCAGGGAGAATGACACTGGGCTTGGTAAATGTAGTAGGAGGCAACCAGACTTCAACTAGGTGAGAGGAATACAAAGCAGAAAAATGAAAGAATGGTGTCAAAGTTCAGATCTGGGATACACCAACTAAGCTTATTATAAGAAAGTAATAAGGTGAGCATTTCACAAATGTACACTCATGCTATAGGAAGAAGAGGAAATGAAAATGCCCTCAGGAATCCAATTATAGAATGAAGCCACTGGAACGCTCATACACTGCCATGGGGTGGTATATTGGTAAAATCACTTTGGAAAACTCTTTGGCCACACGTAGAAAAACAGATTATATGAAACATATAAGCCACTTCTAGGTATATACTCAAGTCTTTTGACTTGACTATATACCTCTATCAAAAGACCTTTACAAGAAGGGTTACAGAAGCTTTATTCATAATGAGCTCAAACTGGAAATGATCCAAATTCCCACCCACAGTAGACTGAATAAATAAAATATTCAAATAAAATAATAATATACAACAATGGAGACAGTCACCAATTGCATGCAATGATATGGATGAATGTCATGAACAAAATATTGAATGAAAGAAGCCAGACACAAAAGATGACTCCACTTAAACAAAGTACAAAACCAGGAAGAATGAATTTATGTTGTTAGAAAACAAAATGATGACTACCCTCGGGGTGAGGGTGGGGAAAAGTGACTGAAAGAGAGTGTGAGGAGAGCTTCTGAAGTGCTGGTACAGTTCTGCTTCTTAATCTGGATACTGCTTAGATCGACGTGCTCAGTTTGTAAAATTCATCAAATTGAGCACTTATGCTATATCTACTTTCCTATATTTATATTTGTGGCAAGATGAAAAAAATGACTTCAACCCTTCACCCTTCCCTTCCCTGAAGGTATTCAGACCTTCCCTGTGTAATTTTTTGTGCTCTCCCACTCTGACTCTGGGCTTGGCCACGTGACTTACTTTGGACAATGATATCTCAGAGAACATGGCTCAAGCACTGGCTTGTAACATGCTGCATGTTTCCCTTTCTGCTCTCACTGCTGTGCAATTAATCTGCTGGAAGAGAGCACAGCAAAGTTGCCCCAGTTGTCAGAGCCAAGGCCATCCTCAATGAGCCAATAACCAGCTTACTCCCAGATATGTGCATGAATCCAAAAGAGACCAGAAGAATAGTCCAACAAAGACCAGACTAAATCATCAGTTTTGCATAAGTTGTTAAGTGGCATTACGATGGTAATAGACAAGTGATACAACTGTATACTTCAATTTAAAGTTAAAATATACATGTAATTTAAAAAATTGGGGGAAGGGGACTAACATACCTATTTTGGAGCATGGCCACACCCTGTAGGAAAGAGAAACTGCCTGAGATCCTACAAGACCAGGGTCCCCAAAACATAACATGACATCCAAGTAAAATACAGGCCTCGGACAGCCAAACGTAACTAGAAAACCAACCTGCAGAATTTCTCCAAGTCATCGAAAAATTCTCTCCTTCGGTGTCCCAGAAGATGCAGAAGCAAATGTTTGTTTCTTCCACCTCCCATTTTTTAAAATTTTCCTTTTATTCTACCGTACTCCATATAAGAAGCCCTTTCACAATATGTCATAGAGAGAGTATAGTAATTTCTGTTCCTGCTATGGCCAGGTTTCACCATGGAGGGAAAAAAAGGGAGGGAAGAATGACCTTTTGGGCCCCTTAGCAGTGCCTTTCCCAAGATGAACATTGATGGGCTTGAGTGTTCAGCTGTCTTCCAGCGTGGGGCTGAGCAATGGCTGTGTTACCTGGGTTAACCTGAGCTTTTGCAGAGCTCAAGATAGGCAGCAACAGGAGCAGCACCGAGGGCATTCTGGGAATCAGGATCATCTCAGAAGATGGTGTTGGAACTGGAGCCTGCAGCCCACCAAAAATGCAAGAAAACAAGAAAGAGAAGGAGAGGAAATGAGTGAGGCAGATACTTTCAACATGAATGAACACAACTTGCATCTTTGTGTTCTTATAGTGTTTATTTCTATATTCAGAACTTTAAATCATGGATTTTAATACTTGAATGGGACATTCAATAGTCATATACCGTAAGAATTTTCAAACTCTGGGACATTCAATAGTTATGTAATATAAGAATTTTCAAACTCTATTAGATCATATACTCATGGAATTAAAATTAGCCAAACTATAGGTGGGTAACAACGTTTTAGTAAGATAAATACTTACCCAAATTGTGAATGGTGATAAAGTAAAACTTACATTTACAATGTTTTTTCATAATTTTAATATTGATTCCAGTATTAAATCAAAAAAAACATTCAATGACGTTAATGTGTTTGCCTTTCAAAAGACGTAAGGTCAATATTTATCCTAATTTATTAGCTCTAGAATGGTACCTGAAATTCTATATTTTTAAGCTCCCCCAGAATAATCCATGTTATTAGTGGATTAGAGTTGAGACATCAGCATGAATTCACATTTAGCTTAATAGAGATATAGATGGTCACATATGGAAATATTTATAGATATGTGTACACACAGGTTAGTACACACACACATATATCTATCTCCTTGCTATATAAGCTAAGAGGGTCTAGAAACAATGACACCCCAATAGCAACGAGCAAACCTAGTACCCAGATCTTGACTTCTAATACCATTCTCCAATAAAAGGAACCAGGGTTCCTTGGAGAAACTGCTAATTCCAGGAATGGGGCAGGAAATATGATGATCTTGGAGAATATTTTAGTGCCAGATGAGCCTGGAGAATCTTTTAGTGCCCCAAATTGAGAAAACATACACAAAAATGATGGGGAGGGCTTCCCTGGTGGCGCAGTGGTTGAGAGTCCACCTGCCGATGCAGGGGACACGGGTTCGTGCCCCGGTCCGGGAAGATC
>NW_021698274.1:0-1470 GCF_005190385.1 Monodon monoceros
AAAATGCAGATTCTGGCTCAGTAGGTCTGGGTGGGGCCTGAGGGCCTGCATTTCTAACAAGCTCCCAGGTGACGCTGATGTTACTGATGCATCGTACATTGGGCATAGCTCACCTGATGAGATTCATACATTGGGCATAGATCACCTTAATCACATTCTCTAAAATTTCCAACAGAAAATATAAACACAATTACCAGGGATCAAACCCATGCTGCATTGGGAGCACGGAGTCAACCACTGGACCACCAGGGAAGTCCCTATATTCTGGACATCTCTAAATTTCCTCTGAGCTCCCTGAAAATAGAAGCAGTGTGTCTCCTTCCTCATATTCTTTGTGACACTTAGCACAGTGCTAGACATATAAGGTGAACACCTCAGCCTATACTGATTGGCTGAGTACTCAGCTGACTTATTGAGGGAAACGAGATGAGATTAAGGAAGCGACTTTATAAGGATGAGCACAAGTGTGGAGCTTGTTGTAGGCTGATGAACCCACTTAGGGCCCTTGAGTATGGCTGAACCAGTCTTCAAGGGTGTTTTAAATAATGTGCTATAAGTGGCAGAATAAAAGTAGAGTTCAAGATAAAATCTCAAGTAAATGAAAAGCAATGGGCATACAACTGCTGTCACATGCTCTGTTGTGTTTTTGATGAGTTTCCATTAAAAATAGCCCTAATACATAAAAGAAAAAACCTGGTGAATTCCCTTTATTGTCTCTTTAATGTGTTACTAAGGAGTTATTGGTATCATTTCATGACTCCAGCACAAATGCCTCTAGGATTTATTGCTGGGTTCACATCTCTGCTCTTTTATGGATTTCTTCCAACAGGGGCTTGAATACAGGGCTCCCATTAAATGTCCCTTGTGGTAGGTTGGCTAGAGCAAGCTACATCAGCAATGGCAATAAAGCTCACCAAGGCAACGACTGTTACCCACCAGTGTAGGTTAATTTAGAGCAGAATGTTTCCAGATGGGTTCTGATGTAACCCTTTTTCTTCCATCTCTCAACACCACTGAAATTGAAAAATCAATTACAGCACCCAGGTTTTATATGTTGCTGAGTTTTGCTGGGTATGGGGCAGGGGCAGTAAAAAAAATATATATATATACCTATATATATAGGTATATATATAAGTATATATATAGGTATATATACATATATACACACACACACAAAAGCACATTTTGTAAATAACTAAAAAACAATGAGAGAGCTTCCAGGAATGTGGTAGGTGTGTTTAATCAAGACAACCTAGACAATAGTAAAATAAGTACTGTTAGAAAAGGTCTTATTTATTTAAGGGCTGAGAAAAGCTTAAATCACAAACTCTTAGTTTGTTATGTCAACAGGCTATCAATAAAAATCTGTTTACTGGGGTCAATAGAGTCACTAGTGCGTTCAGCAGTCCTGCTTCTTTAACCAGAGGCAGTCATCAAACCTCATTAGCTTGCTCTGTCTCCAGGAGAAGG
>NW_021698275.1:0-1309 GCF_005190385.1 Monodon monoceros
TAAAACTACCATATGACCCCGCAATTCTACTGCTAGGCATATAGCCCCCAAAAACCATAAACACTAATTGTAAAAGGTACATGTCCCCCAGTGCTATAGCAGCATTATTTACAATTCTCAACATATGGAAGGGACTTCCCTGGTGGTCCAGTGGCAGACAAGTCACCTTCCGGGCTTCCCTGTGCCGCAGTGGTTAAGAATCCGCCTGCCAATGCAGGGGACACGGGTTCGAGCTCTCGTCCGGGAAGATCCCACATGCCGCGGAGCAACTAAGCCCGGGTGCCACAAGTACAGAGCCTGCCCTCTAGAGCCCACGAGCCATAACTACTGAACCCGCGTGCCACAACTACTGAAGCCTGCGTGCCTAGAGCCCGTGCTCTGCAATAAGAGAAGCCACTGCCTACGCACCTCAACGAAGAGCAGCCCCCGCTCGCTGCACCTAGAGAAAGCCCGCGCGCAGCAATGAAGACCCAGCACAGCCCAAAATAAATCAATTAAATTAATTAATTAAAAAAACAAAGAATTCACCTTCCGATGCAGGGGAAGTGGGTTCGATCCCTGGTCAGGGAACTAGGATACCACATGCCACAGGGCAACTAAGCGCACGTGCCACAGCTACAGCGCCTCAACTAGAGAAGAGAAAAACCCCACGCCACGACTAGAGAGAAGCCCGTACGGCGCAACGGAAGATCCCACATGCTGCAACTAAGATCCAGCGCAGCCAAAAAAAAAAAAAAAAAAAAGATATCGAAGCAACCTAAGTGTCCCTCAACAGACGAATGAATAAAGAAAATGAGGGGGTTTCCCTGGTGGCGCAGTGGTTGAGAGTCCGCCTGCCGATGCAGGGGACACGGGTTCATGCCCCAGTCTGGGAAGATCCCACATGCCGCAGAGCGGCTGGGCCCGTGAGCCATGGCCGCTGAGCCTGCGCGTCCGGGGCCTGTGCTCCGCAACGGGAGAGGCCGCAGCAGTGAGAGGCCCACGTACCACCAAAAAAAAAAAAGAAGAAGAAGATGAGGTATATATATATACAATGGAATACTACTCAGTCATGAAAAGGAACAAAATAATGCCATTTGCAGCAACATGGATGGACTGGGAAGTTATTATGCTAAGTGAAAAAAGTCAGAGAAAGACAAATACTGTATGATATCGCTTATATGTGGAATCTAAAATATACAACAAACTAGTGACTATAACAAAAAAAAAGCAGACTCACAGATACAGAGAACAAACTACTAGTTGCCAAGGGGGGTGGGAAGGTGGGAAGGGCAATATAGGGGTAGCGGATTAAGAGCTACAAAATATT
>NW_021698276.1:0-3752 GCF_005190385.1 Monodon monoceros
AAAAAAAGAGTACACTTAAAGCACAAAACAATCTAGTGTAGAGGGTATGGAGTGAAAGGCTTGGGTGTTCTTTGATAATCTTTAGTTTTATTACCCGTAAAATGGATCAATAATACTTCAATACTTCATATAGTTGCTGTGAGAACTGTTACGTGTGCCTATGAGATGCTTAGCATAAAAACTGATCATAATATGTATCCAGTGACAACTCGTTATTATGATTTACTTTGATAATTTTACATGTAGTTATGGAAATATATAAAGTAACAAGGGAACAATTACAAATGCATTTATTCACTGGTGCAAATATACTATGTTATACAAATACCTATAATTGCCTAGGGAATATGGCATTGAAGTGTTTATAGTGGAGGAGATTAATAAGGCTGAATTATTTAGGGATAGGAATTGGAAACCAAGTCTTGGAAAATATTATTTATATAAACGAATAAAAGAGAATGCATTAAAAACCAACTGTTTTATAGCCTTACAATGAAGTATAACTAGGCAATAAAAGAGTACAGACTATGAATATACGGAACAATCTGGATGAAACTCCAGAGAATTTTGCTGAGTGATAAAGGACAATCCCTAAACGTCACATTCTGTATCATTCCATTAAACAGCATCTTTGAAATGGCAAACTTATAGAAATAAAACATATTAGTGGTTGTCAGGATATAAGTAGGTGGTGGAGGTAAGGAAGTTGAGAGATACAAAAAAGCAACATGAGGAATCCTTGTGGTGATGGAATTGTTCTTTATCTTAACCAGATCAGTGTCAATATCCTGGTTGTGATATTGCCCAATAGTTTTGCAAGTTATCACTGGGGGAACTAAGTAAAGATGGCTCAGGATCTCTGTGTATTATTTCGTACAACTGCCTGTAAATCTACAATTATCTTAACATTTTTAGCAATTAACTAAAAATACACAAGCAAATCAAATTGAAGAGGATTAAACTCTTATTTTAGATTTGTGTAAAGCACAACAGTTTCTAGCGATCATAAGCCTATGCATTATCTCTATACCACATCAGACATTATATGCCCTGCTTGAAGCAATACTGGATTGCTCTCATTTATATGAACACTGAGTTTGCCTCAGTGATAAGTTTTCTACCTTTCTTTCTAAATATGTTCTATTACTTCAGAAATGATGGGACAAAATGTTGAATAGAATATAAAACAAAATAAGTGTGAACATCTGTAAGGTATAATTGTTTACCTCGTTTTACAAATATATATCTACCTCTCTTACTAATGGAAAACAAAGGAACTAAGTGGCCACATCAATAGTAGAATTAAGAATAAAATTGCAGGTGTCAAGCTGTCTCTAAATTTAACAAAAGTATTATGAAGCACAGCATTTAATGCAAATAAAGTAAGAGCATCTTCAAATGAGAGAAAAAGAATGATTTAAGATGTGATTTTAACAAAGTACAGATAACTAGAAAAAAGCACATTCATTACTTTAGATAACAATTTGTAATTTGTTGGAATACGTTGGAAGCATGTATCTTTGGAAAATAATTTTGATGATTCAAACTTACAATTAAATCCTTGATTACTATTAAACAATTCAAATATTTATGTCTACAAATCATCCACATCAAATCTTAAAAAATAAAATTCACGATATTAATCCGAAACTTAAGCCAATCTTTAGAACAGTGTTTCAAGGGGGGTTGTTTCAGTTGGGGAAATAATTTTATAGTCTCTCATAATGCACCATTTTTTTAGGATATGTTTCTCTGAGCTTTACGAGGATGATTTTGCTTTACAAATACACCCAGACAGACTTCCCTGGTGTCGCAGTGGTTAAGAATCCGCCTGCCCAGTGCAGGGGACACGGGTTTGAGCCCTGGTCCGGGAAGATCCTACATGCCACGGAACAGCTAAGCCCGTGCGCCACATCTACTGAGCCTGCGCTCAAGAGCCCAGGAGCCACAACTACTGAGCCTGTGTGCAGCAACTACTGAAGCCTGCACACCTAGAGCCCGAGCACCACATGGAAAAGAAGCCACCGCAATGAGAAGCCCGTGCACCTCAAGGAAGAGTAGCCAACCCACCCCCGCTCGCCTCAACTAGAGAAAGTCCGCATGCAGCAACGAAGACCCAATGCAGCCATAAATAAATAAATAAATTTATATATATAAAAAAATACACCCAAATGAACATTTATAATCTACATACTTAACACATACATCTTCAGTTTAAAAACCAAGTAGACTTTGCTTCCTAGCATACAGAAAATGCAATCTTCTCTACACAAGTATACAACAAGGTAATCTTGGGACTTTGGATTTTTAGTTCTGCATGTAAGGAGCTTGGAAATCACCGTTTCACCCTCACAAGTAAAAAACTGAACAGACTGAAAAATTGATAGCTTTTCTCGGATCCATATGAGAGGTAAGAACACGGCAAACCACAGTCTCTAAGATTGGAGAGACAGGCGAATATAGAAGTCGGCTTACCAGATCAGAGACTCCGTAATGGAAATCACGGGCGGAACCAGACCTGGGCCAGGAAAATCTGCACTGTAATTGACCAAGTGCTGGAAGCTCCGTGCAGACAACTCTGAGAGTTGAAATCTTCAGGGGGACCCAGTCATGGCGGCCCCACAAATCTGTGAGATTTACCTACAGGAGCTCCACCAGGTTCTCACAGTAAATATTGGAGAAAATTCCCCGTGTACTTCCAGCAAGAGGAGGGGAAAAGGAATCATTTCGAAAGACGCCAGAGCACTCTGCTCCTCTTAATAAGCGCTGCCCTCAGGGGAAACTAGTTAACCAGAGCCTAACCAGCTGCATATTATAAGAGCCTAATTGACCTGGGGGAAGAGAAATACAGCAGGTCCTCTGTATCCAGGGATGCGAAACCCATGGACGCAGAGGTCCTACTGTACTTTGCCATTTTATGTAAGGGACTTGAACACCTGCAGATTTTGGTATCCCTGGGGTGGGGCTGGGGGTCCTGAAACCAATCCTCCCCAAATACTGAGGGATGACTACCCAGCTTCAGTCAGCTCCAGCCATCCTGTCCCACCTAACGAGGGAGGAAAAACTGAGAAACACCTGGGAAGCTCACAGTCTGGAGGCGTAAACTCACTGAGAGGCTGAGACTAATCACAGGACTATAGGACGCTGTCCCTACCCCTCCACCTCACACCTCACCACCGAATTACCAAAGAGCTATTTATAGCAGTTCCTTATGCATTATGGCCAGCTATCAAGAGAAAATTACAAGGCACACAAAAAGGCAGAAAACACAATTTGAAGAGACAGAGCAAGCATCAGAACTAGACATGGCAGGGATGTTGGAAATACCAGACTGAAATGTAAAACAACTATCATCAATATCCAAGCACTCTGATGGATACGGTAGACAGCATGTGAGAACACATGCATGATGTAAGCAGAAATGGAAACCCTAAGAAAGAATGAGAAATCTCTGAATTTTTTTTATCAGTTTTGCTTTGAAGCAAAAAGTGCTTTAAGAAAAATCATAAAAAATAAGAGACAACCTTTCTTTTCTCAATAAAGGCAAGTTATCTGCTAAATGTGAAAAAAAGATTAAAAACCAGGTGATCAAGTTATCTTCTACCATGACTACTTTACGTTTCTATTCAGAAGCCTGGAATACATAAAAGAAAATAATTAGATTTACATGTTAAGAATTGACTAAGTGGTATAAACAATGAAATTCTGAGACACTAAGAAGGTACTAATCAACTGTAATTCTTAAAGCTATA
>NW_021698277.1:0-22118 GCF_005190385.1 Monodon monoceros
GTAGGCTAATCTGGCATAGGGTACATGTTAACCCCGGTCACAGCACAACTCCAGGGGGCGCCTTTCACATACATATAATGTACAGTGCACCACGTCCCCACCCTGACTATTTGGTCCTCTTCCCACTGCCCTCCCTCGAGTGAGAGTGGGTGAATGGGAAGGTGTCAGGCGGCCCTGCAGGCCGGGTCCCCAGGGCAGACCCTTGCAGAGGCTCATCCCGGAACTGAGGCTGCCCTCCGACCATTGATTACAGAGCCGCGGAGGCAGCGAACCAGATGGGCACTTTTAACAGCTTTTTAACGTGACGGAGCTCACTGAGCTTGGAGAGCAGAGGCACGTCAGGGGAGGCAGGGGAAGCTTTCAAGGTCAGCCAGCGTCAGCCTGACCTTGAAGCCTCATACCCTCCTGGGGAACAGCCCAGCCAGTTCCAGGAGCTGCAAGCCCAGGGCCTGCTATGACTGGGACCCTGGGAGTTTCTCATTTGTCAAGGAGGCCCCGGGGGGCCTGAGCTGAGGAAAAGTATTAAAAGCAAACAAACAACAAAACAGCAATGAAGAGGCATGAAACAGATTAAAGAGGTAGGTGGCTGGGGGACGAGGGGCAAAGCCGTACTAGGGATGGAGCCTCGGAGCCCTCCTCCTCCAAGGCTCTGGTGTTGGCTTCCTCTTCCTCTGTCACACGCCAGGAAAATCCCCCAAGCAGGAGAGCCTGGGAAGATAAACGACTTCCCTTTCATCTCATCTTCTTGTCACAGTCTCCTCAGCCAGACAGCTCTGCTTCCTTTGTCCTGCAGATTAATAGAAATCAGGGTCGGCTCCCTGAAAGACGGCTCAATTATCAGCTACCCCTAGAGAGAGCACCTCGCTAGCCGCCGGTGCTGGCCTCTGGCCCTTGCAAAGTGGGGCCTCCCACCAGGCCACCCTGCTCCCTACCCACATGCCCTAGAGAGAGCTTAGCACCTTCACCACGCTCCCGGGGCCCCGCTGCAGGCCTGTGTAGGCAAGACAGCACCTTGGCCTTTCCCAGCTGCTGCTTTGAGCAGGTCCTTGGCTGATGGCCTCAACTCCCATGCGTGCTCCGAGCACTTTACAGCTCGGTGGTACTTCTACTCCCGTTGTTAGCCTCTGTAAGGTGGCGATTGTCACAGGTCCACTTTACACACAAGGAAACTGAGGCGCAGGGGGCTGGGACCATTTGCCTAGAGTTGCTCAGCCAGGGGGCAGGGGAGAGGGGAGCTGGAATTCAAATGCAAGGGTTGGTTCCCAGGCCTGAGCACAGCCCTCTCAGCAGTGGGTCAGGTTCTCAGGAACCCCAGGGAGAACAAGAGCAGGGGTGGCCCCCTCCCAACTTCCCTTCTGCCCAGAGTCTGGGATGTGGCCAGGGCACAGTGGGGAAGGAGGGCCAGACCCCTTCCAGAGAGAAGTCATGGGAAACTCAGGGCTTCAGGCATCCTGCAGGCGTCCACTCCACTCCAGCGAAGCTCCAAGTGATGAGGGGATTTCAGGCCCCATGGACAGCTCTCTGACCTGGGAACCAGGCAGCCCTGTTCCAGCCCCAGCTCTGTCATGGGCTAGGATGGGCCTTGGACAGGTTCCTGCCCATCTCTGCCCCGAGTTCCCCCATCTGCGAAATAGAAGGTGAGGAGTATGAACTAGAAGATCCCTCTGGCTCACACATGGAGGATCTGGCCATCCACTCACTCTAAACTGGCCCAGGTAGAGGCAGCGGGTGGAGGTGCTGAGGCCACAGCCCACGGCGTGGGAATTCAGGGACTAGGGTCTTGGCAGCGGCTGCAAGCCATCAGCAGAACCCAAACTTTCCCACGCATGCAGCCCAGCCCCCAGAACAGGGCCCACAGTTCTCACTGCAGCCCTTCCAAGTGGAAACCACAATGTATGCAGAAGCCAGGCAGAAAATAAACAGAAAGCAATGTCCCCAGGACCTCGGGCCCAGCCTGAGGCAGCCCAATGGAAGGCAGCTATGACCAGAGCAGATTCCTGCTGAGCCTGTCTGGACTAGCCTGGGGCCCTGAGGGAGGAGCCAGCTGCCTCCCTGCCCCCCTGCTCAGACCAAGAAAATGCTCTGCTTCCCACTAAGAGCCAGGGGCAGAGAGAACAGGCCGGGTACCAGGAGATGGAGTCAGCCTGGTGCTGACTCACTGGATGGGATAAGCCCCATCCCTCCCTGGGCCTCACTGTTCCCATCTGAACACTGGGTGTAGCACTTCAGCTGCTTTCTAAAGTCCTTGCCAAGTGCTCAGAACTTGATCCTAGAACATGGCACAGGGTAGTCAGCCAAGAAGGGAGAAGAGAGAGGGCTGCCTGAGGGACTCTATATCAGGAGGGCTCTGTGTGGGCGTTTAATCTAGGCCTCGTCCTCCACATACTGTTTTAGAGAAGAGGAGACTGAGGCGTTCCCAGGCCAGCCACACAGAGATGGAGTTGGGCTCTGAGTCCTGGCTTCGAGGTTCTGAGCCCAAGGGAGGAAACTCAGGCAGACCCTGGCAAGTGCAGGCCAGGCTGGATGGTGGGGAGAGCAGTGGGGAGTGGACATGTTTGTCCCCATCCTCTCCTCCCCCACCCCCCAGCTTTTCTCCCAGGGCCTGGCCTGGCCTCTGGCTTGGGGCTTCTGTCAAGTGGAGAAGGAAGTGAAGGGGGGCAGGGAGCCAGCTGACATGCAGGACTTGTTCCCTGGGGATGAGGGGGTGGTGAGCAGAGGGTGTGTGGGCAGCTTTCTTCCCAAGCAGAGGCAGAGCCCCCAGTCCTGTCCCCACCTCTGCCACCCCCATGCCACCTGACACTGCCTTGGTCATCCCCAGGCCTCCAAGGGACATACCACCACAGCCTTCAGAGCGTCACAGTCCCAACAAAAGTCCCTCAGGTGGACAGTTTTCTCATTCCTGGGCCATCCTGTCATGGAGGAGACTCATTCCCACTTGACCACAGGGAACACCAGACTCACCTGTTTCCCAGAGCAGGTGAGTGAAGCCCAAGGTTCAGACTCTGGCTTTCTAACTCCGAGTTCAGGTCTGAACCTACACAAAAGGTATCTGCTTCAGCACCCAGCCCAGGCCCAGCAGACACAGAGAAGGAGTTCTTGCAGACCCCACCATCACTCCTACCTGGGCTCGGATCTTTCCGGGGCATGTCTTTCTGCCCATCTCCACACCCCACCCCCAAAGGACTCCTTCTTGAGACCTTCAGAGGACACAGATGCATGGTGCACAGACCCATCTCCCTAGGAAGGCTGTCGGCAGCAGCTCCTAGTCCAACTGCAGCTCCTGCTGCCCTGGAGTCAGGGCCTACAGCAGCGCTCATGGCCACATGGACACAGGGAAGCATGGCCACACAGCCACAGAACTTGGAGCCGAGAGCCCTTCTCCATGCTGAGCAGGCTAAAGCCTTAATCCCTTTACACAAAGCCCACTGAATCCTTCCTGGGGGGAAGGGGGTGGGGGCACAAATTGGTTTATTCCACTGATCCAGAAAGAGGCTTGCTCCCATGAGGACAAGCAGGTCCATCCCTGCACACATCTGCAGGCTCCCTCTCTCCAGCACATACACCCTTCGCGTCCCTTTGCCCACCTTGCCCCCAACGCCCAGGCCTCTGGGGAGCCTTGCAGATTCAGGAATACGGAGACTCCACATAGGTACCTCTCCCTCCTTCCAGGACATCTGGGGATGGACAGGTCTGGGATGCCAAGTTCATAAATTGACTTGATGGCTTAGCCTAGGGATGGTTGTCTGATAGGAACTGCTAAGGAAGACACAGTCCAAGAGTAAAGTGTACACTGAAAGTATACACTGCCCGGAAAATGGTAACGTGGGGAACTTTTCTCTGCATCCCCTTCACCCACTTTCCATAGCCCTATCCGGAGGCCTTCCTGGCCAGAAGAAAAATGTTAGTAAACTCTCTTCCAATAGAATTTCAGACCAGCCAGAACTAGAGTAGCCTCAAAAGAAGAGACAGCTAATGGTGGAAATTTAAGCATTCTCAAAAGAGATAATTTGGGTCAGGAATCTTTTCTGGTATTCTTAAAAGCCCAAGGTTGTGTTTCTACCCATGTATGTGCGTGAAGTCAAGACAGAGTTGGTATCTCCAGAGGGAGATGGGTAGTGCCATGAAAACATAGGTCCACACAGAGACTTGTACAAGAATATCCATAGCAGTCTTATTCATAATAACACAAAACTAGAAACAACCCCAATGTCCATCAACACTGGATACACTGTGGTACATCGATACAGTGAAATACTACTCAGCTGTCAAAAGGAATGAGCTGCTTATACATGTAACCACATGGATGGATGAATCTCAAAATCATTACGCTGAGTGAAAGCAGCTGGGCACAAATGAGGACATGCTGCATGATTCCATCTATGTGAAAAGCCAGAAATCAGATAGAAATCTTGGTGATAGAAATCAGAAGAGTGGTTGCCTCAGGGTGGAGGGGACGGGATGACAGGAAGGAGGCATGAGAGAACTTTCTGGAGTGATGTGACAGAAGCCTTCTGTATCTTGATTTGGGTGGTGTGTGTGTGTATGTGAACAATTGTCAAAACCTATAGAATGGTACACTTAAGGCTGTATATAAATTTTACCTCATAAATAAATATGTAAATAATACAAGCATGCCAAATAGCATTTGTTTAGTCAGTTAGTTAAATCTTTATTTTGAAATAATTGTAAACTTACAGAAAATTTGCAAAACCAGGCCAAAGAACTCCCATTATCCTTCACCCAAATTCTTCAATAATTAACATTTACCACATTTACCCTACCATTCTCTCTCTGTACGTATATATGCATATTATTACAATTACAATATATATACATGCAATTATATACATATATGGGGTTTTTTTCTGAGCCATTTGAAGTGTTGGATTTTTAAAAAATTTTCTTTATTAATTTTTGGCTTTGTTGGGTCTTCCATGCTGAGCGCGGGCTTTCTCTAGTTGTGGCGAGCGGGGACTACTCTTCACTGAGGTGCGCAGGCTTCTCATTGTGGTGGCTTCTCTTGTTGCGGAGCACGGGCTCTAGGCGCACAGGCTTCAGTAGCTGTGGCACGCGGGCTCTAGAGTGCAGGCTCAGTAGTTGTGGTGCACGGGCTTAGTTGCTCCACGGCATGTGGGATCTTCCTGGACCAGGGCTCGAACCAGTGTCCCCTGCATTTGCAGGCAGATTCTTAACCACTGCGCCACCAGGAAAGCCCTCTGAGCCATTTGAGAGGAGCCTGCTTAATCGTTTTGTGGTTCATCATGTAGTTGCATGTATCAGCAATTCATTCCTTTATATGACTGAGTACTATTTCATTGTATCAATGCACCACAGTTTACCCATTGCTGATGGGCATTTGGGTTGTTCCTAGTTTTGTGTTATTATGAATAAGCCTGCTATGAATATTACCCCCCAATATTTCAGTGCATATTTCCCAAGAACAAGGATATTTTCTTGCCTCTGTTATCAAAATTGGGATATTAACATTAATAAAATATTATCTAATCTATAGACCTTCTTACTCAAATTTTACTAATTGTCCCAATAATATCCTTTATTAAAAAAAAATTTTTTTTCTGGTCCAGGATTGGATCCAAGATCACAATTTGCATTTAGTTGTCGTGTCTTTTAGTCTCATTTGATTTGAAATAATTCCTCAGCCTTTCTTTGTCTTTCATGAGCTTGACATTTCTGAAAAGTACAGGCTGGTTATTTTAATGAATATTCTTCACTTTGGGTTTGTCTGGTGTTTCCTCATGATTAGATTCAGGTTAGTGATTTTTGGCAGGATTATCACAGAAGTGACATTATGTTCTTCTTGGCAAATCATATCCGGAGGTACCTGATGTCTATCTGTCCTATTTCTAGTGATACTAACTTGAGTCACTGGTTAAGGTAGGGTCTACTGCTATAAAGTTACTGCTTTTCCATTTGCATTTAACAAGTATTTTGGGGGGAGTCACCTGAAGACTATATGAATACCATTTATCAAAATTTTCACCTACTAATTTTAGCATCCATTGATAATTCTTGCCTGAATCAATTATTACTATGATGGTGGCCAAATGTGATTTTTTCTAACCCCATAATTTCCTCTTTATTTATTAGTTCAAATTCTAATATAAGGAAGAGCTTTTTCTTTCCCCCATGTATTTATTTATATTCATTATATTATATTTGTATGAACTCATGGATTCTTATTTTATTTAGTGGGTCATAATTCATTCCTATCACTATTTATTTTGATGCTTAAATTGTCCCAGATTTGGCTGGGGGAAGCCCCTTCAAACTGGCCCCTGTGTCCTTTTGACATTTCCCCATTATTCTCTGAGCATTTCCTCACTTTCAGACACATCATGTACTTGCCTAGGAATCAGCCATTCGCCAAGGAGCACTTGTTTATTTTAGCAGAGAATGGCCTGTCAGGTAGAATATCCATAACCATATCTATTTTAATATCTATTTATAAACTCGTGAGCTCATATTGTTACCTCCAATTCCTGTCCAATACCTAGAGGTATATTCTTGTCTCCCCTGTTGCCATATTTGTAACTCACTTCTCCAACAGCGAGAAACCTAGATCCATGACTTTCATCATATCTACTCATTTGTTCAAGCCTAGAACACAAAGAAAGTCGTTTCAGAATTGCTAACCCATACCACTGTGAAAAACAAACCTGCTAATTTGAGTCTGATGTTTTTGCAGCCCTCTCCTTCGACTGGGTGCATATAGTCAAAATATTGTGTTCAAAACTTCCTTAGGATACTCCTTTTTTTTCAATTTTACTTATTTTTTGGCTGCTTTGGGTCTTCATTGCTGTGCGTGGGCTTTGTCTAGTTGTGGTGAGCGGGGCTACTCTTCATTGCGATGCACGGGCTTCTCATTGTGGTGGCTTCTCTTGTTGCGGAGCACGGGCTCTAGGCGCATGGGCTTCAGTAGTTGTGGCACGCGGGCTCAGTAGTTGTGGTGCACGGGTTTAGTTGCTCCGCGGCATGTGGCATCTTCCCGGACCAGGGCTCGAACCTGTGTCCCTGCATTGGCAGGCAGGTTCTTAACCACTGTGCCACTAGGGATGTCCTGTTAGAGTACTCTTTTTTCTCTTTCAGTATATTATTCATTTGAAATACAGTTAGGTTTGTTTGTGTTTGTATTTCATTTTAGGGATTTCCCCCCATCTTTTATCATTGTTATTATTTTATTATTTGAGCATGTAAAGCTTTAACATGGTTCCAAAAGTCAATTCTATTCAACAAGTTATACTGAGAACAATACTCATATCCCTTCCACCCCATTCCCACCCAACCTCTGTGGGTAACTGATCTCATTAGTTTGCCTTTCCTGTGCTTCTTTTTTCAAAATTAATCATATAAATTTTCTTATTTCCCTCTCTTTCTTCCACAAAAAGTTACATACTATAGGTATATTTTTGCACTTTGATTTTTTTCACTTAACAACACATTCTGGAATCACTCTATTTCAGTTTATGGAGATTGTCCACATTATTTAAAAGGTTGCATGTTTATTGAAGAATAACATACACACAGAAAATGGTGTTAGAAGTTAGGGACTTGCAGGGGGCTGGTTACAGTGGGTGGGGGGTTCACTTGATTAGTTTTGCCTGGTTTGAATGCTGTATAAATAGGTTCATATAATGTTCACTCTTTGGTGTCTGCTTCTTTTGCTCAGCATTATGTTTGGGACATTTATCCACCTGGTTGTGTGCAGTTGTAGTTTGTTCATTCATATTGCTGTTTAGTATTCCATTGTATAAATATATTACGATAGTTTAATCCATTATATTGTTTATGGGCAGTTGGGGATTTCCAGGTTTTTTTTTTTTTTTTGCTTTATGGCTAGTGCTACTATGAACATTCTAGTACCTAGAATGTGTTTGGTCCATAGGATAGAGTTGCTGGGTTATCAGGTAACGCATATGTTCAGCTTTAGCAGATGCTGTTAAACATTTTTGTGAAGTGTAACTATACAAGTTTACATTCCTACCAGTCATGTGTAACTGTTCCAATTGCTCATTTCAATTCTGCTCCCAGTTCTAACCTGTGGGTTTTCTTCCCTACACCAAGAAATTCTGTGACACCAGCTGTGTGTCCCACAGTCCAACTCAGTTCTGACACTATCTACCTGGAGATAGCATCCAATCCCCACAGGGCCTCAGTCCTACAAGACTGCTCCCTGCCACCCACTTCAGGCGCCAGTCACAAGTTCAGTGCTTCTGACCTACCGGCTATAGACTGGAGAAGGTTCCAATGCCCATTCCTTGGGTTCGATTAATTTTCTAGAGCAGCTCACAGAATTCAAATAACATTTACTTACTAGAGTACTGGTTTATTATAAAAAGATATAATAACTCAGGAACAGCCAGATGGAAGAGATGGGAAGGGTAAGGTACGGGGGAGGGCATAGAACTTGCATGTTCTTTGAGTGTCACTCACACCACACCTCCACATGTCCACCACTCAGAAGCTCTCCAAACCCAGTCCTTTTGGATTTTTTTTATGGAGATTTCATGACATAAGTACGATTGATTAAATCATTAGCCATTGGTGATTGAACCTAATCTGTAGCCTCTCTCTTCTCCCTGGAGGTTGAGGATGGGAAGGGCTGATGGGAGTGGGGAGTTGGAGCTGAAAGTTCCAACCCTCTAATTACACATGGTTGGTTCCTCTGGTGACCAGCCCCCATCCTTAGGTGATCTAGGGGCTTTCCAAAAGTCACTTCAATAACGTAACAAAAGGCATCTTTATTCCTCTCATCTCTTAGGAAATTACAATGATTGGAGAACTCTGTGCCAGGAACAGGACAAAGATGAAATATACATTTCTTATTATAAATCACAATATCACACTCACCAACACCAGACCAATAGCACTTTTTCCCTTTATCACCACCAAACTGGCCCCCTGTGAGGAGCAGCCTGGTGTAATGAAGGGGCTCTGGCCCTGGAATCAGAAAACCTGTTTTGGCCAACCTTGGTTGGCTGAGTTGTGTGATCTTGACCTATCTAAGCCTCAGTTTTCTCATCTGTACCATGGGAATAATGGCCTTGGCCTGCTTTTGCAGTAGACACATACTGACATCAGAAATGGCAGAGTCCCCAGGCCTCTTTTGTCCAAGTCTGGCTCCCTGCTTCATGGGCACCGGCTATACATAAGACAGGGATACACTCACCCACATGCCAATCTTATCTCTGCTTCTGTCCTGGACCTTTTTCTTCCTTCAATGGTATCTTATGGTTTCCTCCACCAGAAAGATTTCCCTGATCACCTCCATCTTCCTTCCCTATGAGGCAGCGCCTAGACCAGAAAGAGCAACGGTTGGACCCAGGAGAGCACCCATTTGCCTTTGGCTTTCTCTATTGCCTGTGATCTGAGGTTAGTTTCCAGACAAAGAGCTGGAGACCTGGGGACTGCCTGCAGCATCTCTGGGGCACTTTGCAAACTGCTGCGCTAGTGCTCTTTTGTGCAGTGCTAGAGGAGTTCATCAGAGCATTTTAACAGATGAGAGATAGACAAACTCTCTTTGTGTACTTAGAATGGCCAAAGAGACATGCAAGCAGCTTCCATGTGCCTGTGTGTCAGTGAAGAAAGAAGAGCACCCCCAAGCAGGACTCCCAAATCCCCTCAGAGAGCCCACGGGAGGAATGCATTCCTACACTTCCATCCCTTAACACACCTGTATTGTTCAGATCTGGGCAAGGCTTAGATTTGGAAGCCCAGCCCCTCATTCTCTCAAAGGAGACGTTGAGCGTGGCACTGCACAGGCCCTGGGCTGTGCTCTGAAGTGTGTCCTCTTGATGGCTCCTGATGCCCAGGACCTTGGGGGGAAGCTGAAACACAGACACAAACAACTATAACACAAACAACTATAAAGTATGTTCCAGGAGAGGCCCAGATGGCCTCTATCTAAAAGGCTGATGGGTAATGGGGATATGCTGACAGTGAGGGAAGATGTTCCAGGCCAAGTTTACAGCCTTAGCACAGACACAGAGCTGGGGACCTGGGCATGTTCATGGGATGAATGATGAGGGCAGATAGGGGTTAGATCACCAAAGACCTTGAAACCCTGGCTGATGTGGGATTTTATCCCATGGGTAATGGCCAGGGAGCCACTGGTCCTTTTGAGAGGGGTTAGTATGGGGTGATATAATCAGAGATGATCACAGATGCTCACCTATGGAAGGCCCTGGGCCCACAGAGTCTCCCCAACCTGCTTCCACCATTTGAACTCCCTTCCTTAGGGACCCAAAGACTTTTCCTGGTCCAAGAGGCCCTGCTAAAGTGAAAACTCTGGATGCCAGTTCAAACCTTGATGTGATTAGCTGCTCAGCCTATGATCCTTAGAAAGCTCTGATTCCAGAGGCCAAGTCCAGACTATGTGTTTGTGAGGGTGGGTGTAGGGATGGGGGTGAAGGAAGTATTTGTTAAACATTCACCAGTGCCAGACTGTATGCTAAATGTTCTACGTTCAATATCTCACTTACCATTTGTAACAACTCTATTAGAAGGGGATTAGTCCCATTTTACAGATAAAGAAACTGAGGTCTGGGCAGGCTAAATTATCCACATAGTGAATCTGTCCACAAAGCCTGACCCTGTTATGATGCCCCAGGCAGGTGTGTGTGACCAGGCAGGAGTCTGGTGAGAAGGGAAGTCTGGGCCTAGTGCCCACTTGGTCCTTGAGGTGCAGTCCTGAGGACCTCCAAATGCTCTTCCCCATAGAGCTGCCCTGGTGATCTCCCCAACTGGGTGTGCCTGCCTGAGGGTGCAGGGTCGTGGTCTTTTTAAAGTACGAAAGAAGATATTAACAGGAAGAGGGAAATTGTGTTCAAATTAGACACAGCTTTCTTGATGCCTCTGGAGCCCTCCCACTAAGGGAGCACATCCTGCAGTATTTTGTGCTTTTAAAAAATGCTGCCATATAATTCCTCCAACTGCCAGTTTGTGAAACAATATTCTCATGACGATCTCCAAGTAGCAGGCACTGGGTGTCATTTCATGCAAAGGGTTGGATTCATTGGCAATTTCTTCAACAAGCACTCACTAAATGTCTGCTGTGGGCCTAGCACTTTGCTGGGCACTGGGAACACCAAAGTATGTGAAACTAGGTCTGGATGTGCCGGGGTCTCAGGGAAAGACAGACACTCCATAGGGTTAGGACCTTAGCAATAGAGGCTCGGGGTGCGTAGTGATTAGCTTTGCAGTGACAGGGTTGGCAAGGTGATAGGAAGGATACAGGCCCCTTGTGGGGAATTCTGACAGCTAAGTGGCCTGGGCCAGGCCCTCAAGGAACATGAGGTTTTCTAGAACTGAGGTAAAGGATGACGGTGGGGAAGAGAATTCCGGAGCAAAGACTGGCTTGAGTGAAGGAAAGGAGAAGGGACTAAGAGAGGCCGGAAGATGAGGTGGCTCTTCTGGCGGGGCTGCGGGGAGACAGCCTTGGCCCCGCTAGTCCCACACCAGTGACGCACCCAGTGCCCCACCTTAGTTCCCTTTACTCTGATCCTCACGCGCAACCCTTGCTAGACCCTTGCAGTTTCCCACACAGCCAAGCTCTTTCTCACCTCTGAGCCTTTGCTCACGCTGTCCCCTTCTCCTGGGATGCCCCCACCCCGTCCCTCTTCTTTCCCTGGCAGACACTGTCTGATGTTCAGCCTGGCCCTCACCTCCTTGTAAAGCCTCAGATAGAGATCCATGCCCTCCTTGTGGCTCTGACAGCACCCACCCCTCCCCATCCCTCCTCGGTCACAGTGTTGTTTGTTTTCTTGTCTGTCTCCCTCACTGGATGGTGAGTGACTTTGGGGAAGGAGCTGGGTGTTGGACCCACGATGAGTCATGAATTGGGGGATGGTGCGTGAACGAGCTGGAAAAAGTTCACAGCATCGACGATGCCGTTGTGTCCATACTCTAGCTTCTGTTTGTTCTGAAACCACGTAAAAGTCATCTATTTTTCATCAAAAGAGAAAATGAAATCAGAGCACCATCAGTTTCTCTAATCTGTTTTCCTAAGCAGTGTCCACACTCTGCCCCAGTGTCTAGGGGTTCCTAAGTGGCCATGACCCTTTAGGCTTTTCCACCGCTTCTCTGAAGCCTCCCTGGATGGCCCAACCACAGATCTCCAAGCCACAGCCAGTCACCTCACTGGAATCCAAGGGCCCTGGAGCTTCCTCTCTTCCCCACACGTTTAAATGGGACCTGGCATTCCCCGGAGCTCCACCCCAGCTCTCTCTCCTCTTGCTCTCCACTTTCGGTTTCTCTGTTTCTTCCACAACCCTGACACCACAGCCTAGCTACATGTTCCTTCTGAAAGCTCCACCTCATTTTCTGAAATGGTGGCCCCAGGTTCGTGCAGATATGTTCCGTTTCACCTGCAGTATCTTTAAAAGTGTTTAAATTGGTTGCTTAACATTTGAAAATCAGCAGATTTCTATGAGTCACTTCACTTTATGATAATTTTTCAAGCTGTACACTTAGAGTTCATGTACTTTCCTGTATGTATACTTCAATTAAAAATATTGTCTTAGGGCTTCCCTGGTGACACAGTGGTTGAGAGTCCGCCTGCCGATGCAGGGGACACGGGTTCGTGCCCCGGTCCGGGAAGATCCCACATGCCGCGGAGTGGCTAGGCCCGTGGGCCATGGCCGCTGAGCCTGCGCGTCCGGAGCCTGTGCTCCGCAATGGGAGAGGCCACAACAGTGAGAGGCCCGCATACCGCAAAAAAAAAAAAAAAAAAAAAAAAAAAAATATATATATATATATAGTTTTAATCTGCAGATTTCAAAATCCTGATTCCCACCTTTTCTTAAACACTTGGAAGGGCTGCACTGTCGGACCTTTATTCTACATGAGCTGTGGCTAACAGCTGCCACCTTCACAAAAGATATGACCTCCCCATTTTGCTGCAGTCTCCACCACTCTCTATTCTACTCATGGCCGCTTTCCTCATTTGTGTACCTGCCCCTAGAATAGGCATTCAAGCCAGTTCTCTTTGTGTTCTCCAAACTTTTATTTCCCACTGCCTCCTGGATGTTCCATGGGTACCTCAAACCCAACACATCACGACTGAGCTCACCCTCTTCCCCTGTGCCCCAAACCTCTTCCCCTCCAGTATTCCCAGTCCTAAACGATGAATCACAACCCATCCAGTCACCGAAGGCAAAGGCCTGGGCATCTCTGGGACTCCTGTCTCTCCCTCAGCCTACTAAAGATTCACCAACAACACTGATGGTTTTGCAAACCTGCCCCCTGCCTGAGCCAAGCCACTGTCATCCCTGGCTGGGACCCCAGGAGCCTTGTGACTGGTCTTCCTGTCTCCACTCATGCCCCTCAAATCTGCTGAGCCCTCTGCAGCCAAAAAGGTCTTTAAAATGCAACATGATCATGTCACTTCCTGCTTAGACCTTTTTGATGGCTTCCTCTTTTTCTTGGGGAAAAACCCAAACTCCTTATAAGGAAAAAAATCCATACTCTACAAGGGCCTAGAACCAAGGCACGTCTCCCTTCCAGCCTCTTCCCACGCCCTCCCCTATTTTCTCTCCATACCATACATTCTCACCATATTTCAGCTCATTACCCTCCATATTTTTTCATATTTTTAAAACAGGAGACATGATCTTTATACAGTAAACTGTACACATCTTCTGTTACAGCCTGATTGATTTTCTTCTCTAATTTTTTCATTGTGATAAAATACTTTACATAAAATGTACTATATTAACCATTTTAAGCATACAGTTCAGTGGTATTAAATACATTCATAATGCAGTATAACCATCACTACCATCCACCTCCATAACTCTTTCATCATGTATAACTGAAACTCTGTACCCGTTAAACAATAACTCCCCATTTCCCTGTCCTCCCAGCCCCTGGCAACCACCATCTACTTTCCATCTCTATGAATTTGACTCCTCTAGGTACCTCATATAAGTGGAATCATAAAGTACTTGTCCTTTTGTGACTGGCTTTTTTCACTTAGCATAATGTCCTCAAGTTTCATCCATGTTGTAGCATATTGCAGAATTTCTTTCCTTTTTAAGGTTGAATAAAATTCTGCCATATGTGTAAACATGGTCTGCTTATTCATTCATCCGTCACTGGGCACTTGGGTTGCTTCTATGGTTTCAGCTTGACTGATTTTTACATATGTAAATAGCCATGTAACCACTACTCAGACTGAGACATAGAACATTTCAGTACCCCAGAAGTCTCCTTCATGTTCCTTTCAGGCAACACCTACCACCCCCATTATTAAACCAACTTCACTATAGGTTAGCTTTGCCTGTTCTTGACCTCATATGGATGAAATCATATAGTATGTGTCCTTTTGTGTCTGGATTGTTTGCGCAACATTATGCCTGTGAAATTCATCCATGTTGTGGTGTGTATTAGTAGTTCATTCTCATTTCTGTGTAGCATTCCACTGTATAAAAATATACCACTATTTATGCCTTCCACTATTAATGGGCATTTGGGTAGTGTTATGGGCTGAATTTTGTCCTGCCAAAATTCATGGATTGAAGCCCTAAGCGCCAATGGTATTTGGAAATTGGACCTTTAAGGAGGTCATTACGGTTAAATGAGATCACAAGGGTGGGGCCCTAATCCAATAGAACTGGTGCCCTTATAAGAAGAGAGAGAGACATGGAAGTGGTAGTGTACAAAGGAAAGGCCATGTGAGGACACAGCAAGAAGGCAGCTGTCTGCAAGCTAAGGAGAGGGGTCTCATCATAAACCAACCCCACTGGTACCTTGATCTTGGACTTCCAACCTCCAGAACTGTGAGAAAATAAATTTCTGTTGTTAAAGCCACCCAGTCCATAGTATTCTGTTATGGCACCCTGATTAGGCTAATACAAGTAGTTTCTAATTAGGGTCTATTACAAGAAAGCTACTTAAATATTGTTCTGCATGACTTTTGGTAGATATAAGCACTTACTTCTGTTGAGTATATCTCCAGGAGTGGGTCACAGAGTAGATGCATTGATAAAAAGAAAGAGAGGAAGAAAGAAAGAAAGAAAAGAGGAGGGAGGGAGGGTGGAGGGAAGGAAGGAAGATGACAGCAAGAAAGAAAAAGGAAGGAAAGAAGGAAGGAAGGAAGGAAGGAAGGAAGAAAGGGAACTTATTTGTCTCACAAAACCACATTACAACCAGTGAAGTCAGGACGCTATATTACTACCATCTAATCTATAGACCCAATTCCAATTTCACCAATTATCCCAACACTGTCCTTTATATCAAAAGGGTCCAGTCCACAATCACATGTTGCTTTTAGTTGTCAAGCATCTTTCGTCTCCTTCAGTCTGAGACAGTCCCTCAATCTTTACTTTCATGACTTTGACACTTGTGAAGATTACAGTCTCGTTACTTTGTAGAATGTCTCTCAATTTGAGTTTACCTGATGTTATTCATCTTTGTCAGGAATATCACTGAAGTGATGCTGTGTTCTTCCCACTGTATCCTAACAGTTTGTACCTGGTCAATTTGTCCCATTACTGGGGATATTAACTTTTAACACTTGGTTAAGATGGAGTCTGCCAGGCTTCTCCACTGTTAAATTAATTAATAAGAACAACAAGTAAATATTTTGTGGGAAGAGAGTTTGAGATTATGTAAATATCCTGTTCCTCACGATAATTTCACCCAATAGTTTTAGCATCCATTGACGAGTCTTGCCCGAATCAAATATTTCTACAATGGTTGCAAGATGTGGTTTTTCTAATTCCATTATTCCTTCTACATTTATTAGTTGGCATTCTACTCTACGGAGGAGGTTTCTCTTCTCCCCATTTGTTTATTGATTTATTTATTTATGTGAATACAGACTGATGAATGCTTTCATTATTTATTTTGATGCTCAAATTGTCCCAGATCTGGGAATTGGGAGCCTTTCAAGTTGATTTTTGTGTCCTTTAAAAAAATTTTTTTTAATTGTGGTAAAATACGCATAAAATAAAATGTATCATTTACATATTTTAGTGTACAGTTCATTTGTATTAAGGACATTTGCATTGTTGTGCCACTATTACCACTATTCATCTCCAGAACTCTTTTCTTTTTTTTTTTTTTCAGGGAGACCCAAGCCCACGTGAGGAGTTTTTTTTTATACTTTATTTATGTTTCATTTTGTTTATTCATTTATTTATTTATTTTTGGCTGCGTTGGGTCTTCGTTGCTGTGCACGGGCTTTCTCTAGTTGCAGCTAGTGGGGGCTACTCTTTATTGTGGTGCTTGGGCTTCCCTTTGTGGTGGCTTCTCTTGTTGCCAAGCACAGGCTCTAGGTGCGTGGGTGTCAGTAGTTGTGGCACGTGGGCTCAGTAGTTGTGGCTCGTAGGCTCTAGAGAGCAGGCTCAGTAGTTGTGGTACATGGGCTTAGTTGCTCTGAGGCATGTGGGATCTTCCTGGACCAGGGCTCGAACCCGTGTCCCCTGCATTGACAGGCGGATTGTGTTTTTTTTTTTTTAGAATCTTCCCTTTGTTCTTGGGTTTTGGAAATTTCCCAATGACATGTTTAAGTGAGGGCATTTTTTGGTTCTTCAGCTCTGGGATATTCTCTTGATTATTTGCTTGATGATTTTATTGATTTAATTAATTAATTAGTTAGTTTGTTTGTTTTTTGTGGATTCTTAACCACTGCGCCACCAGGGAAGTCCCTCCAGAGCTCTTTTCATCTTACAAAATTGAAACTCTGCACTCATTATACTCCCAGCCCCTGGCAACCACTGTTCTCCTCTCTATTTCTATGACTGTGACGACTCTAGGCACCTCTTATAAGTGAAATGATATAGTATTTGTCCTTTTGTGACTGGCTTATTTTACTTAGCATAATGTATTGCAGGTCCATCCATGTTGTAGCATATGTCAGAATTTCCTTCCTTTTTAAGGCCTAATAATACCCCACCATATGTATGACCACATTTTGTTTATCCATTCATTCATCAATGGGACACTTGAGTTGCTTTCACCTTTTGGCTATTGTGAATAATGTTGCTATGAACGTGAGTGTACAAATATTTCTTTGAGTCCCCTGCTTTCAATGCTTTTGAGTATATACCCAGAAGTGAGATTTCTGGATCATATGGTAATTCTGTTTTCAATTTTTTGAGGAACCACCATACTGTGTTTCATAGCAGCTACACCAATAGTCAAAAAGTGTTTTCAGTTTCTTTACATCCTTGCCAATACTTACTATTTTTGGTTTTTTGATAGTAGCCATCTTAATCCTGGTGAGGTGGTATCTCACTGCGGTTTCGATTTGCATTTCTCTAATGATTAGTGACATCAAGCACCTTTTCATGTACCTGTTGGCCATTTGTATATCTTCTTTGGTGTAATGTCTATTCAGGTTCTTTGCCTATATTTTAATTGGGTTGTTTGTTTTGTTGTTGTTGAGTGTAGGAATTCTTTATATATTCTGGATATTATCTTGTTTCCTTTTGACACGTCCCCATCATCCTTTGAGTACTTTCCAACTGAAACCATAAGATGTTTCAGATGTTCTGCTACTTCCCCTGCTTCACCCCTGGAAGCAGCCATTTCTCCAAGGAGCCCTGGTTTCTTTTAGTGGAGAATGGCATTTAGAAGCAGACCTGGGTTCCAGGTTTGCACACTGCTTCTGTGGGGAGAGGGGGCGGTTGCTGTTCCTGGGCTCTGTCAGTGGTCAGAGCTAGAGAATATGTGTGTGTACTTATATTTATTTCTATATCCATATATTGAAAACCATAAGTCATATCAATAACTCTATTTCCAATCCACCACCGCAGTATTCATTCTAGCTTCTCCCCTTTGCATATTTGTAACTTCCTTCTCCAACAGCAAGAAATCTGGCTCTGCACTTGTAAGCCTGGATGAATGCCGGCAGCTGCTGGAGGTGGCGATGCTGCCCTGGGCCCACTCAGCACCTGAACCCCACCCAGAGCCCCTGGCCCTGGCAGGGTCAGGCACGTTGCTGGGGCCTTGGGCCTCCACAGCCAGCCAGAGGAACCTAGGCAGGCTGATCCCAGGAGGTCAGGCTGGAAATTGGAAGAGATTCATAACTGATACAGAAGCTCTTAGCTGAGCGCCACCTTCTCTCTACCTTCCCCCCAACCCATGCATTTAAGCGACACGTTATAGGTCCAAATTGTTTAAAGGTTTCCCAGCCACCAGAATATGAAAGGTTTTGCCTGCCATTGTATTCCAGCCTTTCCACTAACACTGGGACCTGGGGTGGGGTGGGCATGTCTGTCCAAAAGAAGGCCTGCTCAGGCCCACCACTAGGCTTCAGCCATCCTTGGCAGCCAGGCCAACCCGTGCCCAGCCTGCCTGTCAGCCCAGGGAGGCCATAGGCATGAGAGCTCACTGAGACCTGCCACGTGCAGGGCCTTTGGGGGCAATGGGAAGAGCCCCCATCCTAAGGGAGCTCACAGTCCATTGGATGTCATAGATCCCCACCCAGGCAGGAAGCAGAAGCCCTGCCCTGTACACCCAGAGACGCCCTGCCAGGGACTAGGGCTGAGGGAGCAAGCACCCTGAGGGTGCTGGAAGCGGTGAGGGGGATGGAAAATCTGGCAGAGAATCCCCAGAAAGGCAGGTCAGGCTTTCCAACAGATGACTGGGGTACATTTAAGTGGGCCTGAACCTTATATAATTTGGGGGGCTCTGAAAGATAAATAATGCAAAATTATGAACAGAATTGATACAGGATCTTGGAAGATGTCCTGAACCTTGAGCTTCATTAGCTGACTTGGAAAGCTCCTCCTGGCTATCAGCCTGTCTTCACCTGGAGATTCCTGGCTGTTCACGGCTCCCCAGGCCTCATGTCCTCAGGAATACTTTCAGAGCTGGCTAAGGACCCTCCTCTCTATTCCAGAGCATGTAGCTCTGTTCATTTTTCTCTCTCCCCTTCTAGAGTTCTTAAGGGTAGGTACTATGTCTTCCTTACACTGTCTCTAGTAGAAAGCAAGTGCTTAATAAGCATTAATAGAATAAATAGAAGAAAGGAAGGAAGTAACAAGATTTTGTTAAGGGGAGAGATACTTTAAACTTTAATTACGTGCCAGGCAACTTCCATGTGTTATTCTGTTCTAATAATCCCAACAACCCATTCTCCCATTTTACAGATAGGGAAACTGAGATTTAGGGAGGGGAACTATTTGTCTGACTTGCCCAGATAGTAAGTGCAGGGGCCTAGATTTGAACCTGTTCTGCCAGACTCCAAAGCTCATGTCCTTTCCCCCTGTGGGTGATACAGCGGAGTGGGATATCAGGCAGGAAGGGGAAGCTGGAGAAACCATGTCTTACCAGAAAGGGGAGCATGGGAACCAGGTGGGAAGTGGGGGATGGGAGCAGGTATGGGACACACACTCAAGAAAGAAGCAAGGTGGTAAGAAGCCAATTGGAATCCAGTCAGGGAGCACCCCCCCTCCCCTCTCTTCGAAAAGTATGACCCCCTGAGGCTCTGTAGTGACTGAGGTCAATTCAGTTCAGAAAAGTGGAACCGACATTTCCTGAGTGGCTGCCACGTATGTGGGCCTGGGTGCTGGGCAAGCAGGCTGATTCCTACCCAGAGAGCTTGAGTAACTGCTGTCACACTCAGTAGAGTGTGTCAGTAGCCACAGGAGGCCCAGGCGTGATCCTGTCTGGTCATGGAGTGGCTTCCTGTTGGAGGGCAGAGAGGAAGAAGATCTATGGAAGTGAGTGCACAGCACTTTACAGTTTACAAAGCACGTCAGTGTGGGTAGTTGTCCCCAGGAGTAGGTAGGGAAGTAGAAACAACTGTATCCCCTGCATGGTAGACAGAAGGTACACAGTTCATCTTTGCTAAGTTAACAAAAGGGCCGTAGAGTTCAGGAAGAATCTCCCTGAAGGACCTGTAAGGCGGGCCTGGGCAGGGTCAGATGAAGACCTCTATTTAGGGGACCTAAGCCTGGAAAAGTATAAAATGTCCCCGCTTTCAAATTACAAATTAAAATAAAGCTAGTCTTAAATCACAAAATAAGAGAAAGGAAGTCCTACAATGGTCTGAGCTTTTCCACTATGACACTACGATGATTTTTTTAAATGGATAATTTCTCCAAAACTTCTCATTTGGGGTGTGCCCTGCTTTGCTGTTGCCAAGGCACATACGAGGCGTGGCCCATCCAGCCCTAGCTTGCGACTCCACCTCTTACTGACTCTAGTGTGAACTCCTGGAGATAGGACCTTGGAAATGCAGACTCATGCCCAGCAAAGGGGTCCAGCAGGCCTGGATTTGACTGTGACATCATCACTCAGCGGCCCTGTACATTCGGATAAGCCTCTGAGTCTCTGTGAGCTGCAGCTTCCTTATCTGCACAGTGGACGCTAGTAGCTACATTGCGGGATTGGGCATGAGAGAAGATGAAATGAGGAGTGTAAGGGCCTAGCTCGGGATCTTGTGCACAGTGGCTGCTCAGGGAGCACCGGGCAGGTCCTTAGCTTTCAGCAGCTCCCGCCAGAAGCAGGCCTTGGCTGTGATGGAGCAGAAACTGGAAGCCAACTGAGTTAGAGGGGGTGGGGCGGCAGCGCCTGGCCTGGGAGCCCGGGTCTCTCCCACACCTGACCTAGCCAGATGGCTCAACCTTAATTCTTGGCCTGAGAGGGGCCTTCAGTCCTTGGGCCTGCCCCTCTGTCCTCTGGGCCACACGGAGGGGATTAGTCAGGAAGTGTGCACAATGGGCTTATTGTTATTGGAGTAATAGCTTTGGAAATGGAGAATTCCAGGGGTAGGGCGGGAGTGCTGAATGTTACTCAAGATTTTAGGGAAACAGACTCAGAGGTGTGCTTTGGGTGGCCCATCCAAAGCCAAGCTGTCCTCAACCTGCCCCTCCCCTACTCTCCTGACTTACACCCCCTATACCCGGCATGACCCCCTCGACTTCCCTCCACATTTCCCCTGCCTTTGACCACCCCTGGGCCTTCACACCCTCTCTCTGTTGGAGGACTGCCCCAGGCTGTCAGAACCACTCTGCCTATAGCCACCAGAACAGGAAGTGCCTGGAAATTTATGTCCCCCAAGGACTGGCGGTGCAGAGGTATCAATACCCCAGCTCTCTTTGCCCCTGATTGGGACAGCTCTGAGGTGCCCCCAGAAGCTCCGCATGGGATTGGGCCAAAGTCACCCTCTGTGCAGCTTCCCTTGAATCTATACTCTTGCTTGGCTTCTTTCTCTTTGCTTCCCTGTCCCACTTCCCCATTCCTCTGCTGTGCTTTTCTCCTTGAGAGCTTCCTGATAAATCACTGTCACACAAATTCTGCTGCGTTCAGTCGGCCTCAGGGGAACACGGGACCAGGCACAGCCGAGGGAGGAGTCTGGGAGAGGGAGCTGTGTGTGATGTGCCCGGTTGGCCCCTGTCCTTACAGAGGGGCAGGGGGAGGAAGGGGCCTCACTCACCTGTCTCCTCTGTAGCCCTGGAGTGGATGGAGGTGCTGACTGAGCTTTCTGATCGCATAGAGTGGGCCTGGACCCCACGCCCATGGGGGCCAAGGGTTGGGATTTTAGGTCACCTCCTTCTTCAGCAGAGCACTTCTGTGAGAGTCTGGGAGCCACCCATGTGGCATGGAGCAGGGCACACCCATTGCACAGGTGTGAGGCCAGCCATAGCGAGGCAGGTGGGGCAGGGCAAACTCCGTCTTTCAGCGGCCCTTCTCAGATCCTTGGCGCCCTTCCCAGAACTCCCACTTTTGGGGGAAGAGAAGAATAAATTGTGTTCTAGGTGCCCAGCAACAAAGGCAAAGTGACTGAATGGCAGTAATGAATAGCTCGAGCAGGGAGTCAAGAGGGCAGGCGCAGGCCTGGAGCCTGAAGGAGCACAGAGACAATAAACAAGATTGCTATGGAGAACGCTTCCCCCCTCCTCCCACACAAAACACTTGTAGGCCTAAGGGAGGGGAGCCTACCAGCCAGCGAGGGTGGAAGCAGGACTGTGGAGTGGTTAGGGGCTGCCCCTTAAAGCCACCCTGAACCAAAGCGAAACCCTTGCTGTACTTGAACCTTCTCCAGCACTCCCCAGAGAAGGTTGGCCAGGATGGGATCGGGGGTGGGTAGGTAGGGTTACGAGATAAAATACAAGACACCCAGTTAAATTTGAATCTCAGAGAAACAA
>NW_021698278.1:0-3436 GCF_005190385.1 Monodon monoceros
GTAATGTACTGAAGAAAGGAGAGGTATTGTATCAAAATGCTTTAAGAAGCCTGGAACTAAGTATATTTTCAAAGTGTTCATGTGAAGAAAGTAACTAAAACTGTAATGTATTTTCATAAAATGTTTTAAATACTTTGCTCAGGAAAATCTTACTGAACTGAAGAGAATAATAATTGAATTATAATTGCATGCCTTTATAAACCAAGCTACATTTACTGGCTATGTGTAAATATTAGAATAAAACATTAGGTTGAGTTTTTTCTTAAACTTTACGGAATATTTTCAGTTCTCTAAATAGAAAACTAGTTACCAGATATATCTTATATAGAGTGTGGAAACATATTTTCAATTTTGAAGTATAAATGAGTAATTTACATGAATTAATAAGGAAAAAATGTAGCTAGAGAGGAAGGCCAACTTGTAAAGCTACCAATTCAGTTCTACCAAGTTTTGTTTTATTTAGACCCCATTGTTATTCTCCCATTCTTTAGTTTTGTTAAGGTTTTTCCAAATTTCAAGATTATTCCCACTGACTAATCTTATTAGGAAGTTTTATTTTGCTTTTACTACTGATTTCTCTGCTCCTTGCCTGATGGTAGTATTATTTATTAATGCAATTTTTGTTATAATTAAATTTTTAAAGGTATAGAAAGTTAATAGTACTTTGGATATTCAAAGTCAATACATGTTTTAAAAGTTTATATATTTCATATATATTTCAGTTGTTTTCATAAAATGTATAACACATTACTGATAATCAAGGAATTCCCCTATCCCAATCATTTTCTTAACTTCCATAGGCAACCATTTATATGCCTTGGACTTGAGTCTTTTTCATCTCTTGTTCTATCCCTATCTATCTATCTATCTATCTATCTATCTATCTATCTATCTACCTATCTACCTACCTACCTACCTATCCTCCCTATTATCTATCTCTATAACTATATCTTATATACATATATTTATCTGTATATGAATTTTTGTATCATCTATCTGTATCTCTGTATATATAATCTATATATTTAAATGTCTATCTACAAAACCAGTGCAGATTTATATAGTCATATATGTGTTTGCTCTTCTGATGAATATTCAATTCATCTTTAGATGGTGCTATTGTATTATGTTTCAAATTTACTTTAAAAAAAATTCTTAGATTAAATGTTCATATCTTTTTATCATTCTGGTTTCTCTTATGTATTTTTAAAAATCATTTGTTAATTTTTATCTGCAGTTTATCATTTATATTGACATACATACTTTAAAATAATTACTGGATGACAATGTTTTACTGTTTTATGTATTTTCTATCATATATTTAAACATGTAGGGTATGTTTTATCACTAAACCCATAATTTTGTTTAATTTGAAAAATCTACTTATATTTGTATATGCTGTTATTATTGAGTGTTGTTTAATTCATCCTTATACTAGGCATAAATTTAATATTCCATGTTATTTATTTTTTCATCTGTTTTTAAATTGAAGTGTAGTTGATTTACAATATTGTGTTCGTTTCAGGTATACAGCAAAGTGATTCAGTTAAACCTATATACATTCTTTTTTAATATTCTTTTCCATTAAGCTTTATAGGAGGATATTGAATATAGTTCCCTGTGCTATACAGTAGGACCTTGTTGTTTATCCATTCTGTATATAATATTTTACACCTGCTAACCCCAAACTCCCAATACATCCCTCCCCCCACCCCTCCTCCCCCTTGGGAATTACAAAAGTCTGTTCTCTATGCCTTTGAGTCTGTTTCTGTTTCATAGATAAGTTCATTTGTATCATAGTTTAGATTCCACATATAAGTGATATCATATGGTATTTGTCTTTCTGACTTACTTCACTTAGTATGATAATCTCTAGTACCATCCATATTGCTGCAAATGGCATTATTTCATTCTTTTTTTATGGCTGGGTCATATTCCATTGTATATATGTACCACATCTTCTTTATCCATTCATCTGTCGTTGGGTGCTTAGGTTGTTTCCATGTCTTGGCTATTGTAAATAGTGTTGCTGTGAATATAGGAATGCATATACCTTTTAAAATTATAGTTTTGCTTGGATGTATGCCCAGGAGTGGGATTGCTGGATCATATGGCAACTATATTTTTATTTTGGGGGGAACGTCCATACTGTTTTCCATAGTGGCTGCACCAACTTACATTCCCACCAACAGTGTCGGAGGGTTCCCTTTTCTCCATACCCTCTCCAGCGTTTGTTATTTGTAGACTTTTTAATGATGGCCATTCTGACCAGTGTGAGGTGGTACTGCATTGTAGTTTTGATTTTCATTTCTCTGCTAATTAACGATGTTGAGCAGCTTTTCATGTGCCTGTTGGCCATCTGTATGTCTTCTTTGGAGAAATATCTATATAGGCCTTCTGCCCTATTCTATGTTATTTCTGATTTTTTTTTTCACTTTTAGGCTTTTAATGTGTCTTGTATGTATTTTGTGATTCCAATTATGCTTTTCACAATAAAAGCCAATACATAAAATGTAAAGAATAATATCTAATTTCCCTAGTATGTCTGTTGGTATAAATATGAACAAATTGCATATGTTTAAGTCTGTGAAGATTTTTATTCTTTTCTGGTGACAGTGTCTATTTTTATTAATTATACATTCTTCTAAATTACCATACTTTATATGTCTTGATATTAGATAGGGCATGTCTATGTGTTAATTTGTTCTTTTAGAGTTATTTTGAGTAGTCATGCAACTTAATAATTCCTTATGAAATTTAAAATTCCTAGTTAAATATATTTTTGTTAAATTTTATTAAAATTGTGTTAAGTTTATAAACGAGTTTGGTAGAAATTGACATCTAAACAACTTGTACCTTTCAATCTCACACAAATTTTTTATCTTCCTCTTATTTGCGCTGTGTGTTAATTCTTATATTTTGTTAGATATATTCCTAAGCATCATTTATTTTGGTGTTTTCATTAACATAATCTTTTTAAATTAAATTTTCTGATTTTAATTGCTGGCAAGTAGAAATGTTATGGATTTTTGTATGTTTGTCTGACTTCTGCCACAACTGATAAACTCACTTATTAATTCAAATATTCTGTCATTGGATTCTCTTGAATTTACTGTGCTGAAAACTTTATCATCTGTAAATCACTGCAACTTTTTAGTCTTTACTTTCTACTCTCCATGCTTTTTAGTTGTCCTCTCATCCTCTCTCCCTTCATTCTTGTCCTTATCCTCCTCTTTCTGCCTTCTTATTTTTTAAACCTTGTTTTATTTAATAAGGACTTAGGAGTTAAACTAAAATATTAAAGAGGTGGAGGAATATAGAGTATTTTTAATCTCTAACATGTTAATACCCCTTTGGTCCTTATTGTCCTTTGTCCTCTCCCTACCCCGCCTCCCCTTTTTTCCCCTCCTCCCTAGAATATTATTATTTTTACTAG
>NW_021698279.1:0-5022 GCF_005190385.1 Monodon monoceros
TATGTTCATCAGTGATATTGGCTTGTAGTTTTCTTTCTTTGTGACATCTTTCTCTGTTTTGGGTATCAGGGTGATGGTGGCCTCGTAGAATGAGTTTGGGAGTGTTCCTCCCGCTACTATATTTTGGAAGAGTTTGAGAAGGATAATTGTTAGCTCTTCTCTATATATTTGGTAGAATTCGCCTGTGAATCCATCTGGTACTGGGCTTTTCTTTGTTGGAAGATTTTTAATCACAGTTTCGATTTCAGACCTTGTAATTTGTCTGTTCATATTTTTTTTATTTCTTCCTGGTTCAGTCTGTGTAGGTTACACATTTCTAAGAACTTGTCCATTTCTTCCAGGTTGTCCATTTTATTGGCATAGAGTTGCTTGTAGTAATCTCTCATGATCCTTTGTATTTCTGCAGTGTCAGTTGTTACTTCTCCTTTTTGATTTCTAATTCAGTTGATTTCAGTCTTCTCCCTTTTTTCCTTGATGAGTCTAGCTAATGGTTTATCAATTTTCTTTATCTTCTCAAAGAATCAGGTTTTCGTTTAATTGATCTTTGCTATCGTTTCCGTCATTTCTTTTTCATTTATTTCTGATCTAATCTTTATGATTTCTTTCCTTCTGCTAGCTTTGGGGATTTTTTCATCTTCTTTCTCTAATTACTTTAGGTGAAAATTTAGGATGTTTAATTGAGATGTTTCCTGTTTCTTATGGTAGGATTGTATTGCTATAAACTTCACTCTTAGAACTGCTTTTGCTTCATCCCATAGGTTTTGGGTCGTTGTGTCTCCATTGTCATTTGTTTCTAGGTATTTTTTGATTTCCTCTTTGATTTCCTCAGTGATCACTTGGTTGTTAAGTAGTGTATTGTTTAGCCTCCATGTGTTTGTATTTTTTACAGATCTTTTCCTGTAATTGATATCTAGCCTCATGGCGTTGTGGTCAGAAAAGATACTTGATACAATTTCAATTTTCTTAAATTTACCAAGGCTTGATTTGTGACCCGAGATATGATCTATCCTGGAGAATGTTCCATGAGCCCTTGAGAAAAATGTGTAGTTTGTTGTTTCTTGATGGAATGTCCTATAAATATCAATTAAGTCCATCTTGATTAATGTATCATATAAAGCTTGTGTTTCCTTCTTTATTTTCATTTTGGATGATCTGTGCATTGGTGAAAGTTGGGTCTTAAAGTCCCCTACTCTGATTGTGTTACTGTCAATTTCCCCTCTTATGGCTGTTAGTATTTGCCTTATGTATTGAGGTGCTCCTATGTTGGGTGCATAAATATTTACAATTGTTGTATCTTCTTCTTTGATCAATCCCTTGATCATTATGTAGTGTCCTTCTTTGTCTCTTGTAATAATCTTTATTTTAAAGTCTATTTTGTCTGATATGAGAATTGCTACACTAGCTTTCTTTTGATTTCCATTTGCATGGAATATCTTTTTCCATGCCTTCACTTTCTGTCTGTATGTGTGCCTAGGTCTGAAGTGGGTGTCCTGTAGACAGCACATATATGGGTCTTGTTTTTGTATCCATTCAGCCAATCTGTGTCTTTTGGTGGGAGCATTTAGTCCATTTACATTTAAGGTAATTATTGATATGTTCTATGTATTTTTTGATTTCCTCCTTGAGTTATTCAGTGATCTCTTGGTTATTTAGTAGCATATTTTTTAGCCTCCATGTGTTTCTATTCTTCACAGTTTTTTTTCCTGTAATTGATATCTAGTCTCGTAGCATTGTGATCAGAAAAGATACTTGATACGATTTCAATTTTCTTAAATTTACCAAGGCTTGTTTTGTGAACCAAGATATGCTCTATCCTCAAGAATGTCCCATGAGTACTTGAAAATAATGTGTATTCTGTAGTTTTAGGATGGAATGTCGTACAAATATCAATTAAGTCCATCTTGTTTAATGTGTCTTTTAAAGCTTGTGTTTCTTTTTATATTTTCATTTTGTATGATCTGTCCATTGGTGAAACTGGGGTTTTAAATTCCCCTACTATGATTGTGTTACTGTTGATTTCTCCTTTTTTGGCTGATAGCATTTACCTTATGTATAGTGGTGCTTCTATGTTGGGTGCATAAATATTTACAATTGTTATATCTCCTTCTTGGAATGATCCCTTGATCATTATGTAGTATCCTTCTTTGTCTCTTGTAAATGGTCTTTATTTTAAAGTCTATTTTGTCTGATATGAGAATTGCTACTCCAGCTTTCTTTCTATTTCTATTTGCATGGAATATCTTCTTCCACTCACTCTCTTTCAGTCCGTATGTGTCCTTAGGTTTGAAGTGGGTCTCTTGTAGACAGCATATACACAGGTCTTGTTTTTGTACCCATTCAGCCAGTCTATATCTTTTGGTTGGAGCAGGTAATCTATTTACATTTAAGGTAATTATTGATATGTATATTCCTGCTACCATTTTCTTAATTTGTTTGTTATTGTAAGTCTTTTCATTCTCTTTTTTCCCTGTAATTGATATCTAGTCTCATAGTGTTGGGGTCAGAAAAGATACTTGATACAATTTCAATTTTCTTAAATTTACCAAGGCTTGATTTGTGACCAAAGATATTATCCTGGAGAATGTTCCTTGAGCACTTGAGAAGAAAGTGTATTCTGTTGTTTTTTGTTGGAATGTCCTATAAATATCAAGTCCATCTTGTTTAATGTGTCATTTAAAGCTTGTGTTTCCTTATTATTTTCATTTTGGATGATCTGTCCATTGGTGAAAGTGGGGTGTTAAAATCCCCTACTATGATTGTGTTACTGTCGATTTCCCCTTATATGGCTGTTAGCATTTGCCTTATGTATTGAGGCGCTCCTATGTTGGGTGCAGAAATATTTATAATTGTTATATCTTCTACTTGGATTGATCCCTTGATAATTATGTAATGTCCTTCTTTGTCTCTTGTAATAGCGTTTATTTTAAAGTCTGTTTTGTCTGATATGAGAATTGCTACTCTAGCTTTCTTTTGATTTCCATTTGCATGGAATAAGTTTTTCCATCCCCTCACTTTCAGTCTGTATGTGTCCTTATGTCTGAAGTGGATCTCCTGTAGACAGCATATATACAGGTCTTGTTTTTGTATCCATTCAGCCAGTCTGTATCTTTTGGTTGCAGTATTTAATCCTTTAATATTTAAGGTAGTTATCAATATGTATGTTCCTATTACCATTTTCTTAATGGCTTTGGGTTTGTTATTGTAGGTCTTTTCCATCTCTTGTGTTTCTTGACTAGAGAAGTTCCTTTAGCATTTCTTGTAAAGCTGGTCTGGTGGTGCTGTGTTCTCTTAACCTGTGACTATCTGTAAAGGTTTTAATTTCTCCTTCGAATCTGAATGAGATCCTTCCTGGGTAGAGTAATCTCGATTGTAGTTTTTTCCCTTTCATCACTTTAAATATGTCCTGCCACTCCCTTCTGCCTTGCAGAGTTTCTGCTGAAAGTTCAGCTGTTAACCTTATGGGGATTCCCTTGTATGTTATTTGTTGCTTTTCCCTTGCTGCTTTTAATATTTTTTCTATTTAATTTTTGATAGTTTGATTAATATGTGCCTTGGTGTGTTTCCCCTTGGATTTATCTTGTATGGGACTCTTTGCGCTTCCTGGACTTGATTGACTATTTCCTTTCCCATATTAGGGAAGTTTTCAACTACAATCTCTTCAGATTTTCTCAGTCCCTTTCTTTTTCTCTTCTTCTTCTGCGACCCCTTTAATTCGAATGTTTGTGTGTTTAATGTTGTCCCAGAGGTCTCTGAGACTGTCCTCAATTCTTTTCATTCTTTTTTCTTTATTCTGCTCTGCAGTAATTATTACCACTATTTTATCTTCCAGGCCACTTATCCATTCTTCTGCCTCAGTATTTCTGCCACAGACTCCTTCCAGAGAATTTTTAATTTCATTTATTGTGTTGTGCATCACTGTTTGTTTGCTCTTTAGTTCTTCCAGGTCCTTGTGAAACGTTTGTTGTATTTTCTCCATTCTATTTCCAAGATTTTGAATCATCTTTACTATCATTACTCTGAATTCTTTTTCAGGTAGACTGCCAATTTCCTCTTCATTTCTTTGGTCTAGTGGGTTTTCACTTTGCTCCTTCATCTGCTGCATATTTCTCTGTCTTCTCATTTTGCTTATCTTATTGTTTGGGGTCTCCTTTTCACAGGCTGCAGGTTCATAGTTACTGTTGTTATTGGTGCCCGCCCCCAGTGGGTAAGGTTGGTTCAGTGGGCTGTGTAGGCATCCTGATGGAGGGTACTGGTGCCTGTGTTCTGGTAGGTGGTGCTGGATCTTGTCTTTCTGGTGGGCAGGGCCACATCTGGTATTTGGGGTGTCTGTGGACTTATGATGATTTTAGGCAGCCTCTCTGCTAATGGGTGGGGTTGTTTTCCTGTCTTGCTAGTTGTTTGGCATGGGGTGTCCAGCACTGGGGCTTGCTGGTCGTTGAGTTGAGCTGGGTCTTAGCATTGACAGAGAGATCTCTAGGAGAGTTCTCACTGATTGATGTTACATGGGGCCAGGAGGTCTCTGTGGTCTAATGTCCTGAACTCACCTTTCGAACCTCAGAGATTCAGGCCTGACACCCAGCTGGAACACCAAGACCCTGTCAGTCACATGGCTCAGAAGAAAAGGGAGAAGAAAAGAAAGAAAGAAAAAGAAAATAGAGTTATTAAAATTTCAAAAAATTATTAATATAAATAAAATTAAAAGGAAAAAAAAAGAACAGCCCAACCAATAAACAAATCCACCAATGATAAAAAGTGCTAAAAACTATACTAATATAAACCTAAAAATCAGAAACTAATAAGTCGCATACAGCAAATCCCACATCTGTGGTTGCCCCCAAAGTCCACTGCCTCAGTTTTCAGATGGTTCGTTGTCTATTCAGGTATTCCACAGATGCAGGTACATCAAGTTGATTGTGGGGATTTAATCCACTGCTCCTCAGGCTGCACAGAGAAATTTCCCTTTCTCTTCTTTTCTCACACGGCTCCTGGGGTTCAGCTTTGGTTTTGGCCCCGCCTCTGCAT
>NW_021698280.1:0-1412 GCF_005190385.1 Monodon monoceros
CTAACCCGTACGCTAACACTAACCCGTACCCGAACACCTACGCTCACCCTAAATGGTTGTCGTACACTAACCTGTACCCTAAACCGTCCCCATCCCCTATCCCTAACACTCACCCTAAACATAACCATTACCCGAATCCTTACCCTAACCCGTCCCCAATCCTAACCCGTACGCTAACACTAACCCGTACCCTAACACGTACGCTCACCCTAAACCATTGTCGTACACTAACCTGTCCCTAAACCGTCCCCGTCCCCTAACCATAACCCTAATCCTTACCCGAAGCCTTAACCTAACCTGTCCCCTAATCCAAACCCGTACGCTAACACTAACACGTACCCTAACACGTACGCTCAACCTAAACCGTTGTCGTACCCTAACCTGTATGCTAAATTGTCCCCTTCACCTAACCCTAACCCTAAATCTAAGCAGTACCCGAAGCCTTACCCTAACCCGTCCACTAATCCTAACCCGTACGCTAACACTAACCTGTACCCTAACACGTACGCTCACCCTAAACCGTTGTCGTACCCTAACCTGTACCCTAAACCGTACCCGTCCCCTAAACTTAACCCTAATCCTTACCGAAGCCTTAGCCTAACCCTTCCCCTAATCCTACCCTGTACGCTAACACTAAACCGTACCCTAACACGTACGCTCACTCTAAACCGTTGTCGTACCCTAACTTGTACCCTAAACCGTCCCTGTTCCCTAACCCTAACACTAAGCCTAACCATTACCCGAAGCCTTACCCTAACCCGTCCCCTAATCCTAAACCGTACGCTAATACTAAACCATATCCTAACACGTACACTCACCCTAAACCACTGTTGTACCACAACCTGTACCCTAAACCGTCCCCGTCCCCTAACCATAATCCTAATCCTTACCCGAAGCCTTAGCCTAACCTGTGTCCTAATCCTAACACGTACTCTAACACTAACCCATACCCTAACACGTACGCTCACCCTAAACCGTTGTTGTACCCTAACCTGGACGCTAAACGGTCCCCGTCCCCTAACCCTAACCCTAGCCCTTACCCGAAGCCTTACCCTAACCCGTCCCCTAATCCTAACCCGTACGCTAACACTAAACCGTACCCTAACACGTACGCTCACCCTAAACGGTTTTCTTTCCTTAACCTGTACCCTAAACCGTCCCCGTCCCCATCCCCTAACCCTAACCCTAACCCTAACACTAAACCTAACCCTTACGCGAAGCCTTACCCTAACCCGTCCCATAATCCTAAACCTTACGCTAACACTATCCGTACCGTAACACGTACGCTCACCCTAAACAGTTGTCGTACCCTAACCTGTACCCTAAACCAACCCCATCCCCATCCCCGTCCCCTAATCCTAACCCTAACCCTAACACTTACCCGAAGCCTTACCCTAACCCGTCCCCAAGTC
>NW_021698281.1:0-8738 GCF_005190385.1 Monodon monoceros
TTCCTTCCTTCCTTCCCTCATTTAGACAACGAATCATCCCTAATTGAGGAGGTGGTCTCTGAGAGCAAGATTTATGATTTTTTCCCCTTTTCCCTCTTTTTGTGAGGGTGTATATGTATGCTTTTGTGTAAGATTTTGTCTGTATAGCTTTGCTTCCAACATTTGTCCTAAGATTCTATCCATCCCTTTTTTTTCTAAAAAAGTATTTTTATTATACTTTATTTTATTTTACTGTATCTTCTTTCTTTCTGTCTTTTTTCCCTCCTTCCTTCCTTCCTCCCTCCCTCCCACCCTCCTTTCTTTCCCTGTTGCCTTCTTTCCTTCTTTCTTTCTTTCTTTCTTTCTTTTTCTTTTTCTTTCTTCCTTCCTTCCTTCCTTCCTTCTTTCCTTCCTTCCTTCCTTCCTTCCTTCCTTCCTTCCTCTCTTCCTTCCTTCCTTCCCTCCTTTCTTTCTTCCTTTCTTCATAATTTTACTAATTCTCTACTTTTTCTCCCTTTTATTCTGAGCCGTGTGGATGAAAGGCTCTTGGTGCTCCAGCCAGGAGTCAGGGCTCTGCCTCTGAGGTAGGAGAACCAACTTCAGGACACTGGTCAACAAGAGAGCTCCCAGCTCCACATAATATCAAATGGCGAAAATCTCCCAGAGACCTCCATCTTAACACCAGTACCCAGCTTCACTCAATGACCAACAAGCTACAGTGCTGGAAAACCTATGCCAAACAACTAGCAAAACAGGAACACAACCCCACCCATTAGCAGAGAGGCTGCCTAAAATCATAATAAGGCCACAGATACCCCAAAACACACCACCAGACATGAATCTGCCCACTAGAGAGACAAGATCCAGCCTCATCCAACACAACACAGGCACTAGTCCCCTCCACCAGGAAGCCTACACAACCCACTAAACCAACCTTAGCCACTGGAGAAGAACATCAAAAACAACGGGAACTACGAACCTGCAGCCTGCAAAAAGGAGACCCCAAACACAGTAAGATAAGTGAAATGAGAAGACAGAAATACACACAGCAGATAAAGGAGCAACATAAAAATGCACCAGACCTAACAAATGAAGAGGAAATAGGCAATCTACCTGAAAAAGAATTCAGTATAATGATAGTAAGGATGATCCGAAATCTTGGAAATAGAATGGACAAAATGCAAGAAACAGTTAACAAGGACCTAGAAGAAATAAAGATGAAAAAAGCAACGATGAACAACACAATAAATGAAATTAAAAGTACTCTAGATGGGATCAATAGCAGAATAACTGAGACAGAAGAACGGATAAGTGACCTGGAAGATAAAATAGTGGAAATAACTACTGCAGAGCAGAATAAAGAAAAAAGAATGAAAAGAAATGAGGACAGTCTCAGAGACCTCTGGGACAGCATTAAATGCACCAGCATTCGAATTTTAGGGGGTCCAGAAGAAGAAGAGAAAAAGAAAGGGACTGAGAAAATATTTGAAGAGATTATAGTTGAAAATTTCCCTAATATGGGAAAGGAAATAGTTAATCAAGTGCAGGAAGCACAGAGAGTCCCATACAGGATAAATCCAAGGAGAAATACACCAAGACACATATTAATCAACCTGACAAAAATTAAATACAAAGAAAGCATATTAAAAGCAGCAAGAGAAAAGCAACAAATAACACAAAAGGGAAACCCCATAAGGTTAACAGCTGATCTCTCAGCAGAAATCCTACAAGGCAGAAGGGAGTGGCAAGACATACTGAAAGTGATGAAGGAGAAAAACCGGCAACCAAGATCACTCTACCCAGCAAGGATGTCATTCAGATTTGATGGAGAAATTAAAACATTTATAGACAAGCAAAAGCTGAGAGAGTTCAGCACCACCAAACCAGCTTTACAAGAAATGCTAAAGGAACTTCTCTAGACAAGAAACACAAGAGAAGGAAAAGACCTATAATAACGAACCCAAAACAATTTAGAAAATGGGAATAGGAGCATACATATCGATAATTACCTTAAATATAAATGGACTAAATGCTCCCACCAAAAGACACAGATTGGCTGAATGGATACAAAACAAGACTCTTATATATGCTGTCTACAAGAGACCCACTTCAGACCTAGAGACACATACAGACTGAAAGTAAGGGGATGGAAAAAGATATTCCATGCAAATGGAAACCAAAAGAAAGCTGGAGGAGCAATTCTCATATCAGACAAAATAGACTTTAAAATAAGGACTATTAGAAGAGGACACTACATAATGATCAAGGGATCGATCCAAGAAGAAGATATAACAATTGTAAATATTTATACACCCAACATAGGAGCACCTCAATACATAAGGCAAATACTAACAGCCATAAAAGGGTAAATTGACAGTAACACATTCATAGTAGGGGACTTTAATACCCCACTTTCACCCATGGACAGATCATCCAAAATGGAAATAAATAAGGAAACACAAACTTTAAATGATACATTAAACAAGATGGACTAATTGATATTTACAGGACACTCCATCCAAAAACAACAGAATACACATTTTTCTCAAGTGCTCATGGAACATTCTCCAGGATAGATCATATCTTGGGTCACAAATCAAGCCTCGGTAAATTTAAGAAAATTGAAATTGTCTCAAGTATCTTTTCCGACCATAACGCCTTGAGACTAGATATCAATTACAGGAAAAGATCTGTAAAAAATACAAACATATGGAGGCTAAACAACACACTACTTAATAATGAAGTGATCACTGACTAAATCAAAGAGGAAATTAAAAAGTACCTAGAAACAAATGACAATGCAAACACAACGACCCAAAACCTATGGGATGCAGCAAAAGCAGTTCTAAGGGGGAAGTTTATAGCTATACAAGCCCACCTTAAGAAGCAGGAAACATCTCGAATAAACAGCCTAACCTTGCACCTCAAGCTATTAGAGAAAGAAGAACAAAAATACCCCAAAGCTAGCAGAAGGAAAGAAATCATAAGAATCAGGTCAGAAATAAATGAAAAACAAATGAAGGAAACAATAGCAAAGATCAATAAAACTAAAAGCTGGTTCTTTGAGAAGATAAACAAAATAGATAAACCACTAGCCAGACTCATCAAGAAAAAAAGGGAGAAGACTCAAATCAATAGAATTAGAAATGAAAAAGGAGAAGTAACAACTGACGCTGCAGAAATAAAAATGAACATGAGAGATTACTACAAGCAACTCTATGCCAATAAAACGCACAATCTGGAAGAAATGGACAAATTCTTAGAAATGCACAACCTGCCAAGACTGAATCAGGAAAAATTAGAAAATATGAACAGACCAATCACAAGCACTGAAATTGAAACTGTGATTAAAAATCTTCCAACAAACAAAAGCCCAGGACCAGATGGCTTCACAGGCGAATTCTATCAAACATTTAGAGAAGAGCTAACACCTATCCTTCTCAAACTCTTCCAAAATATAGCAGAGGGAGGAACACTCCCAAATTCCTTCTACGAGGCCACCATCACCTTGATACCAAAACCAGACAAGGATGTCACAAAGAAAGAAAACTACAGGCCAATATCACTGATGAACATAGAAGCAAAAATCCTCAACAAAATACTAGCAAACAGAATCCAACAGCACATTAAAAGGATCATACACCATTATCAAGTGGGGTTTATGCCAGGAATGCAAGGATTCTTCAATATACGCAAATCTATCAATGTGATAAACCATATTAACAAATTGAAGGAGAAAAACCATGTGATCATCTCAATAGATGCAGAGAAAGCTTTTGACAAAATTCAACACCCATTTATGATAAAAACCCTGCAGAAAGTAAGCATAGAGGGAACTTTGCTCAACATAATAAAGGCCATATATGACAAGCCCACAGCCAACATCATCCTCAATGGTGAAAAACTGAAAGCATTTCCACTAAGATCAGGGACAAGACAAGGTTGCCCACTCTCACCACTCTTATTCAACATAGTTTTGGAAGTTTTAGCCACAGCAATCAGAGAAGAAAAGGAAATAAAAGGAATCCAATTTGGAGAAGAAGAAGTAAAGCTGTCACTGTTTGCAGATGACATGATACTATACTTAGAGAATCCTAAAGATGCTACCAGGAAACTACTAGAGCTAATAAATGAATTTGGTAAAGTAGCAGGATACAAAATGAATGCACAGAAATCTCTGGCATTCCTATATACTAATGATGAAAAGTCTGAAATTGAAATCAAGAAAACACTCCCATTTACCATTGCAACAAAAAGAATAAAATATCTAGGAATAAAGCTACCTAAGGAGACAAAAGACCTGTATGCAGAAAATTATAAGACACTGATGAAAGAAATTAAAGATGATACAAATAGATGGAGAGATATACCATGTACTTGGATTGGAAGAGTCAACATTGTGAAAATGACTCTACTACCCAAAGCAATCTATAGATTCAATGCAATCCCTATCAAACTACCACTGGCATTTTTCACAGAACAAGAACAAAAAATTTCGCTATTTGTATGGAAACACAAAAGATCCCGAATAGCCAAAGTAATCTTGAGAATGAAAAACGGAGCTGGAGGAATCAGGCTCCCTGACTTCAGACTATGCTACAAAGCTATAGTCATCAAGACAGTATGGTACTGGCACAAAAAGAGAAAGATAGATCAATGGAACAGGAAAGAAAGCCCAGAGATAAACCCACGCACATATGGACACCTTATCTTTGATAAAGGTGGCAGGAATGTACAGTGGAGAAAGGACAGCCTCTTCAATAAGTGGTGCTGGGAAAACTGGACAGATACATGTAAGAGTATGAGATTAGATCACTCCCTAACACCATACACAAAAATAAGCTCAAAATGGATTAAAGACCTAAATGTAAGGCCAGAAGCTATCAAACTCTTAGAGGAAAACATAGGCAGAACACTCTATGACATAAATCACAGCAAGATCCTTTCTGACCCACCTCCTAGAGAAATGGAAATAAAAACAAAAATTAAAAAATGGGACCTAATGAAACTTCAAAGCTTTTGCACAGCAAAGGAAACCATAAACAAGACCAAAAGACAACCCTTAGTATGGGAGAAAATATTTGCAAATGAAGCAACTGGCAAAGGATTAATCTCCAAAATTTACAAGCAGCTCATGCAGCTCAATAACAAAAAAACAAACAACCCAATCCAAAAATGGGCAGAAGACCTAAATAGACATTTCTCCAAAGAAGATAGACTGCCAACAAACACATGAAAGAATGCTCAACATCATTAATCATTATAGAAATGCAAATCAAAACTACAATGAGATATCATCTCACACCAGTCAGAATGGCCATCATCAAAAAATCTAGAAACAATAAATGCTGGAGAGGGTGTGGAGAAAAGGGAACACTCTTGCACTGCTGGTGGGAATGTGAATTGGTTCAGCCACTATGGAGAACAGTATGGAGGTTCCTTTAAAACTACAAATAGAACTACCGTATGAGCCAGCAATCCCACTACTGGGCATATACCCTGAGAAAACCAAAATTCAAAAAGAGTCATGTACCAAAATGTTCATTGCAGCTCTATTTACTATAGCCCGGAGATGGGAACCACCTAAGTGCCGATCATCGGATGAATGGATAAAGAAGATGTGGCACATATATACAAAGGAATATTACTCAGCTATAAAAAGAAACGAAATTGAGCTATTTGTAATGAGGTGGATAGACCTAGAGTCTGTCATACAGAGTGAAGTAAGTCAGAAAGAAAAAGACAAATACCATATGCTAGCACATATATATGGAATTTAAGAAGAAAACAAAATGTCATGAAGAACCTAGGGGTAAGACAGGAATAAAGACACAGACCTACTGGAGAACGGACTTGAGGATATGAGGAGGGGGAAGGGTGAGCTGTGACAGGGCGAGAGAGAGTCATGGACATATACACACTAACAAACGTAAGGTAGCTAGCTAATGGGAAGCAGCAGCATGGTACAGGGATATCGGCTCTGTGCTTTGTGACCGTCTGGAGGGGTGGGATAGGGAGGGTGGGAGGGAGGGAGATGCAAGAGGGAAGATATATGGGAACATATGTATATGTATAACTGATTCACTTTGTTATAAAGCAGAAACTAACACACCATTGTAAAGCAAATATACCCCAATAAAGGTGTTAAAAAAAAACAAAACTAAAAAGCTTCTTTACAACAAAAGATACAATCAACAAATGAAAAGGCAATCTAAGGAATGGGAGAAATATTTGCAAAACGCACATCTGAAAACGGGTTAATATCCAAAATATGCAAGGGACTCACACAACTCAATAGTGAGAAAACCAAATCAAGAAAAACCCAAAACAAATAATCTAATTTAAAAATGTGCAAAGGTTACCTCCCTGGCAATCTAGTGGTTAAGACTCTGTGCTTCCAGTGCAGGGGCATGGGTTGGATCCCTGGTTGTGGAACTAAGATCCTGCATGCTGTGCAGTGTGACCAAAAAATTTAAAATAAAATAATTTAAAAAAAATTCGCAAAGAACCTGAATAGATACTTTTTCCAAAGGAGATATTCAAACGGTTGACAGGTAGGTACATGAAAATGTGGTCAACATTACTAAGCATTAGGGAAATGCAAATCAAAACCGCAATGAGATATCAGTCACATCTGTTAGAATGACTTTCATTAAAAAGACAATAGAGGGCTTCGCTGGTGGCGCAGTGGTAGAGAGTCCGCCTGCTGATGCAGGGGACACGGGTTCGTGCCCCAGTCCGGGAGGATCCCACATGCAGTGAAGCAGCTGGGCCCGTGAGCCATGTCTGCTGAGCCTGCACGTCCAGAGCCTGTGCTCTGCGACCAGAGAGGCCACAACAGTGAGAGGCCCGCATACCGCAAAAAACAGAAAAAAGAAAAAAAAGACAGGAGATAACAAGTGTTGGTAAGGATGTAGAGAAAAGGGAACACTTGTGCACTGTTGGTGGGAATGTAAATTGGTGCAGCAGTATGGAAAACAGTGTGGAGGTTCCTCAAAAAATTTTTTAAAAAGATACCATATACTCTATTAATTCCACTTCTGGGTATACATCTGGAGGAAACAAAATCACTATCCCAGAAAGATATCTGTACTCCCACATTCATTGAAACATTATTTACAATAGGCAAAGCATGGAAACATCCTAAGTGTCCATTGATGGATGAATGGATCAAGAATATGTGAGATAAATATATCTATATCTGTATCTATATAATGGAATATTATTCAGCCATAAAAGAGACAGAAATCCTGCCATTTGCAACAACATGGATGGACCTTGGTGGCATCATGCTAAGTGAAATGTCAGTCAGAGAAAGACAAATACTGTATGATTTCTCTTATGTGTAGAATCTAAAATAAAAATCTCATAGAAGCAGAGATCAGCTTTGTGGTTGCCAGAGGCAGGGGATGGGAGGTGGGAGAATTGGGTGAAGGTGATTCAAAGGTACTAACTTCCAGTTATAAGATAAATAAGTTCTGGGGATGTAATGAACAGCCTGGTGATTATAGTTAACAATACTGTATTGCATATTTGAAAGTTGCTAAAAGAGAAAATTTTAAAAGTTCTCATAACACACAAAAATTTTTGTAATTATGTAAGGTGATGGATGTTAACTAAGCTTATTGCTGTAGTCATTTCACAGTATATACATATATCAAATCCTTATGTTGTGCACTTTAAACTTACACAATATGTCAATTATATCTCAATGAAACTAGGAGGAAAAGAATAAGACAGAAGTATCCTATTAGAAATCTTAGAACTGAAAAATATCATTATTGAACTAGCAATTTAGTAGACATGATAAACTCTAAACTGTACATAAATGAAGAGGGAATTCATATAATGGGTCATGAGGCCAAGGAATTTACTCGGAATGCAGCACATAAATATATAAAAATGATGAAAGACGAGTTAATAGAAATAGATTGACAAGTTCCATTATAAGTATAATAAAACTAACAAAATAAGAGAAAAGAGGGAAAGGCACAGAAACATTTGAAGAGATATTGAAAACAATTTTAAGAATTCAAAAAAGGCATGAGTCCTCCTCTCAAAATTAAGCTTTAAATAGCAAGATAAATTAAATTAAATTCTTAGATAGATAGAACTTAATGAAACTGCAGAATGTTACTGCCAAATATTAAGATACAGGGAAAAATGTTAAAGCTACCATACATAGAAGGCAGATGATCAATCAAAGAACAATAATTTAAAAACTGGATTTATCTTCAGTATTAAGAGATGACAGAAATCCATGGTATAATAAATTCAGTCCAACTACCATCCAAAAAGCAAAGATAAATGAAGACATTTTCAAAAATACAAAGATTAAGATGCATAACCACACAAAGACTCTTGTTACAAGACACTCCAAAGGATGTCTTTCATCAAAAAGAAAAGAGAATGTAAAAGTGCAGAATACAGAAAACAATGGCAAGCACAGATTTTTTTTATTTGCATATATATTTTTTTAACATCTTTATTGGGGTATAATTGCTTTACAATTGTGTGTTAGTTTCTGCTTTATAACAAAGTGAATCAGTTATACATATACATATGTTCCCATATCTCTTCCCTCTTGCATCTCCCTCCCTCCCACCCTCCCTATCCCACCCCTCCTGGCGGTCACAAAGCACAGAACCGATATCCCTGTGCCATGCTGCTGCTTCCCACTAGCTATCTACCTTACGTTTGTTAGTGTATATCTGTCCATGCCTCTCTCTCGCCCTGTCACAGCTCACCCTTCCCCCTCC
>NW_021698282.1:0-33060 GCF_005190385.1 Monodon monoceros
CAACTGGCCCGAGGCAGGGGAACACAATCAGATTCACAGGTTGCATCAGACCGAAATTCTCCGGACCCCCCAGTTCCAGAAACTGACCTGGACACATTCCGGACCACCCAGTTCCAGGAACTGACCTGGGGACTTTGCACCCGGCCCAGCCTTCCCGCCTTTCGAGGGGCGGGACTAACGGTCCCCCAGGATACCCGAAAAGACCACCAAATAAGGAACACTCTGCGCCCTCCCAGATTCACCACACCCCTTTCCCTTCTTCCCCTATAAAATCTTGCCCAACCCTCGCCCCGGTGAGACTTCTCTGGCCCCTTTCTCTCGGACCAGTGAACCTCGCCCGGGAGCGCTCCCTAATAAAGCTCACTTGAAGCTTTCCTCTGTTTCGCGGTGCCGTTTGTTAAGATCCGACCTTACAATCAGCTAAGCACAAAGCTTTGTGGGTGGGGCCCAAGGGTTCCTACTTCTTTAACTCCCCAGGTGATCCCAACATGCAGCCAAAGTTGACAACCCGGGAGTGCAGGATCCTTCCTTTTACCCTGATTCCCTGCAGTGTGCAAAAGCCACAGACTGAAGGATTTTGTTCATCTGCGTGTTTTCAAATTTAAAATACATCAGCTTTCTGACTTTGAAAAAGAAGGGGGAAAGGTTCCCCCTTAATTTTTACCTTCTATTTTGTTTATTTTTTTATTTTTGGCTGCACCACGAGACTTGTGGGGTTCTTAATTCCCTGACCAGGGATGGAACCCAGGCTCGCAACAGTGGAAGCTTGGAGTCCTAACCACTGGACTGCCAGGGAATTTCCTTTACCTCCTATTTTGAAATGTGAAGAGATAAGTTTGGGTATCGTGAGTGAGGATGGGGGTCTGGACTGTGGCCGAAGAAAGATCAGAATGTACAACTGAGAATCAGCTGTAGCCAAGTGACAGAAAGAAAATTGTCCTGGTGGGATTTTCACTCCTTCTGGTCACAAACCCTGAGCCCCTCTTTGTGGGGAAAAAAACAGGAAATCAATGTGTTCTTTTTACAAAGTGATGTTTGTAAGTGAATTTTTTAACTACTTTCTAACTTGTATCAAAGAAATACTGATACTTTAAGTAGTACTAAAAAGGATTTAAAATGGAATTCAGCCCCTTTTCCCTTACCAGGAATTCACACACATACTTCCCCCATCCCTTACCCCCCTAAGTCCTCCCCTATCTTCCTCCAAAAAGATTATGGTATGCCTCTGGATGCAGGGGTAGAGACAGCATCAGGAAGGCTCTCATGGGGAGTTGAAACTCTATTGGTAATGGGTAAGGGATCTGTCTACCTTTGTGTCAGGCCATAGACATGGGGAAGAAAGACTATGGAATCTGTTTTTGTTTATTGCTGTATTCCAAGTGTTGGATGGCAGGGGTATGTAATGATAACCACCGCAGGGTGAAGTGATGGGGCCAGCAACTCCAGCTGTAAAAGAATTTACCGAGTCAGAAGCAAGGGTAAAAAAAAAGAAAAAAAAGAAGCAAGGGTAGAAAGCGAGATTTACAGAGTACACTGCAAGGGAGCAGCGGGTGAGACCAAGAGGAGGTCTGCCCCTGGGGGAGAGAAACTGGACTTTTTTTTATGGTCCCTTCTGGTCACCCTCGGATTAATGTTCCACCCATGTGGTGGTTAGGGCTGGGTGTGTCGTTACTCACTCTTCCAGGACCGCCAACTGCTTGTGACTGCTGGTAATTTTCCACTGGGGGAGGGTGCAATTCTCTTATCTTGAAATGACCTCCCCAGCCTAAGATGGCTGTTCTACTGTTAAGCTCCACAATAACCTCTGAACTGAGAAGGAAGTTTGAGACCAAAGAAATGATGCAGGCAACTCCATAACATAAAGTGCAGTTATGAGGTATGTTGTAGGTAATTTGCGTACGGGAAGGATCAGGCAGATGACCATCCAGAGGCATTAGCAGCTGTACTCAGCGCCGCTGAAAGAGGTACAGGGGGATTCAAAGTATTACCAAATTGGTTGACTGGACCCGCGACCTTTTGTCTCAGCCAGGGAGGTTCTTTTCCCGATTACATTCACACAGCCAATTATGAAACCGATGCTGTGACCGGAACGGCACAAGCTTTATTCAATGGCCAAAGAATGGAGAACCCGAAACCTAGTTCACAAATCAACTTCTCAACCCAGTTCGGGCAGAAACGCCAAATACATAGGAGGGTGGAGGTTAAAGGTAGGGAATTGGAAAGAGTGGGAGGAATATTGACGACCTATCTAAGAACAGGGGTGCGGTTTGGATACGGAACTGATGCAACACGCCTTTTCAGTCCTTGAATGGGTTTTTCCGGTTGTTGTCATGGCAATTGTCAACTGTCACGGTGCTGGCGGGTGTGTCTTTTAGCATCCTAATGTATTACAATGAGTGTATAATGAGGCTCAAGATCTACTGGAAGTCAAATCTTCCACCATCTTGGGCCTAGGTGGTTCTAAGAAGTCCGTGTTTCTTTTCTCTTTGCAGCTTCCTTCTGAAACTGAGATAATTGGTTTCTATTCAAGGAAGGGGCAGGAGTATGATTCTGGGTCAAAAGTCTTGGTAAAACATTGAGGCAAAGCCAAAGATAGAATCTGACCACTAATGAAGAAGCACATTCATATCAACCGGAACCGGAGGTTTCTCCTCCCCCTGGGGGACTCATGACCATTATTCCTCAGGGACCATTAACCATCTGTATCAGCAAAAGGCATTATTCCAGTTCTAGGATCAGAGGAAGGCAAAAGTAAGAGTTGATAGAGAGGGACTTCCACTAGGAGTCATGACAATTTCTATGTCCCTTTAACATCACCAACAGTTGGTACTGTTAAAAGATAAATTGAGACGTTAAAATTTTTAAGAGTTTATTTGAGCAAACATCAATTCAAATCAGCACCAACCTGGAAGTAGTTAGGACCACTCCACCAACAGGAGCTAGATGCAAGGTTTTTATAGAGAGGACAAGGAAGAAAAGCAAGGAAATTGCTTGATTGGCTATAGCTGAAGTGGTTGCATTTATTTGGGAAAACCCAGTGACTTGTTTGTGATTGGTTGTTTTTCTTAACCTTGAGGCTCTTAGACTCCCAAAATTTCAAATCTATTTTTCTTGGCTAATGCCATAAAAAATGGGAAACTTATTTATGGGCTGGCCTGCAGAGATTCCTTATAATTCTACATTCTAGAACAGAATGTTCCTCTATTTTACTCTCGTAATAAAATCTTTTCTATGCTGTTTAGGGCAACTTTGCCCTACTCTCTAAACATCTCCATTATCATCACCCCAAACTTCCGTTAACATGATGCCAAAACTTCAGAGGACTTATTTACTTAAATATTTTTTAAATTTTCTGTATGCTATGATGTTTGACATCCCCCCAAAAAAAACATTCTGGCTGGGGAGACTGCCCTTCCTAGGGCTAGCCAATTCTTAGAGATAGCAAATGTCCCAGCCAGAGGCATGTTTTTGAAAAAAAACATTCTGGCTGGGGAGACTGCCCTTCCTAGGGCTAGCCAATTCTTAGAGATAGCAAATGTCCCAGCCAGAGGCATGTCTTTGATATGCAAACTAACCAGTCCAGAGCCTCACCACCTCTACTGGCCCATACACCCCAGGAGACAATATTCGTCTGCCTTTATCATCCCAGGGCCAGGTGCTAGGCAACTAGGAACCACCCCTTCAGCCCCAAACCCATCAAATACGGCCTTGCCTTTCCCTTGAAAATCCCTGTAAAGACCATGACCTAAACCTTCCCCTCACTCCTGACCCCTGACTCTTCACCACCCTGGTGGCTTACCCATGTGGTCCAGCGTGGAGTGCCATGCCTCCTGTCTCTAGGATCAGTGAGTATAATAAAGTTTGGGTCTTTTTTTCTCCTGTGCCTCTCCTCTGTCTCCTCTTCTGGCTGCATCTGAGTGACCAACTCATTAAAAAAAAAGTGCAAACACAAACTATACCATCAGCTGGAACATCTTTGAACCATGGGCTGCACTTCACTAAGGGAGTGGCGAGAGCCTACAGCCTGTTCAGCCTTTTCTGGAAAGACAGCTACTTCATGGAGTTGGCTGACCCCCTGGAATCCCACTCAGGCTTGATCTTGGATGTAATATTTCCATTTAATGATAGCACTTTGCTGAGCCTGTCCTATTTTATTAGTAGCATAAGTGAGTACTCACTTGAGGATGGACAGCTCAGGTCTTAAGGTCACATACAGGGCTTTGGTGGTCAGGAGCTCTGTTTCCATTAGGGCCAAAAGCCAGCTAGGAGTTGCCATTTGAAGGGGGTGTATCTGGCAGCTATCTTCAGTATTCACCATTCCAAAACCCAAGGGGCCTATGTACCCAAGTAGCAGTCTCTTGTTGCCATAGGCTCCAATCCTCACAAGTAAATCGCCAAGATGTGGAGCTCCAGAGGGCTGGCAAGCACCATTGGTCCCAGTGACGGGGTCCATGCCAATGCATCTTGCACAGCCTCTAGAGTCTGCTGCTGTTGGGGATCCCATCCAAGGATGTCTGTCTTGTGAGTAACCACGACATAAGGGACCAGAAGAATACCCAGATGTGATACATGTTGCCTCTGATAGCCAAGAAGGCCTACCAGTTATGGAGGCTCTTTCTTGTTGGTGGGGGCTGCCAAGGACAGCAGTTTTCGGCTGACTTTATCAGGAATACTCCTCTGATTACTGGCCCAGGTGGCTCCCAGAAACTGCACTTTAGAGCAGGTCCCTGCATCTCATCAGTGTTGTCGGCCCTTTCTGCATGTCATAAGATCTACAACCTTATGTACAGACTGGTCAAGTTGTTTCTTGGTCAGGCCAGCAATGAGGACGTCAACACAGTGGATGAAAAGTAGTTCTGGGGATAACTGGGCTTGCTGCAGATCTAGGCCTACCACTGGCGGTGTACTGCAGGGGAATTGAGGTATTGCTATGGACTAAATTGTGTCCCTGCTAAATTAACATGTTGAAGCCCTAACCTCCAATTTTGACTGCATCTGAAGTCCTAAAACGAGAAATGAAGACAGATTGCAAAAGTGAGCTTATTCTTCAAGACAAAGGAAGAATAACCCTGAAGGTGATTCAGAGATGATCAGGGTTTACCACCTCGGTTTCAAACAGACCAGACAGCTTCCACAGAAGCCATGGGGGCAGAACCACCCAGAGCCTTGGGATAGACTCCCCTGGAGCTCTGACTCCATCTGAGCTCTGGATGCTCCCCAGAGCATCCAGAAGGTGGGACCATCACCCCAGTGGTCCTGGAGGGCAGAGGACCGACCAAAAAGTTATTCTTGAGCCTTAAGATCTCATGTAACTTGCTTTGCTAAGTTTTGGACTTGCTCAGGCCCTAGCACACTTTCTTCCTTCTGATTTCTCCTTTTTGGAATTGGAATGTGTGAGATTACAATGATCTCTGCCCCCAGTTCCTGGCACAGAGCCCCTGAAACCCTTGTAATTTTCTAAGTCATAAGAGCTCTAGGAGCATCTTTTGTTCTAATATTCGGTCTTTGACCCTGGTTCTTGACACAGGAGTCCTGAAACCTTTGTAATTTCCTAAGTGATAGGAGCATCTTTTATTCTAATAAAGCAACTCTGGGTGAGCTCCTGGATTAGAGCTGGTCACCAGAAAGACCACGCCATGATTCAGAGCTCGGAATTTTCAGCCCCCTTCCCCCAGTCCCGTTCTCCTGATAAGAGAGAAGGGCTGGGAATGGACTTAATGATTGACCATGCCTACACGACGAAGCCTCCATAATAATCCCAATAGAACCAGGTTCAGAGAGCTCCCCAGTGGGTGACACATCCTGACTCCACAGGGACAGAAGCTCTTGCGCTCAAGACCTTCCCAGACCTTCCCCTATGTATCTCTTCATCTGGCTATTCATATGTATCCTTTATCATATTCCTTTATAATAAACCGGTAAATGTAAGGAAACTGTTTTCCTGAGTTTTGTGAGCCACTCTAGCAAACTAAACCCAAAGAGGGGGCTGTTGGAACCTCTCATCTATAGCTGGTTGGTCAGTAACACAGGTGATAACTTGGGCTTGGAACTAGTATCTAAAGTTGGTGGGGGTGGGGTGGGGGGATAAGGTGTGTGTGAGTCTTATGAGACTAAGCCCTTAAGCTGTGCGATCTATTTCCACATTGTGTCAGAATTGAGTTAAATAGTAGGACACCCCGCTGGTGTTGCAGAGAATTAGTGTGGGGGAAGCCACCCACACATCTGGTGACCTCAAGTGTAAGAACTGAAACGTTCTGAGTAGTGAAGGTGACACAGGAGGGAAGAACTGCAGGTTTTTTCAACATACAATGTTGATCCTGTAACTGTCCCAGCACTGTATTTTGTTTTTTTGTGTTTTTTTTTTGCGGTACGCGGGCCTCTCACTGTTGTGGCCTCTCCCGTTGTGGAGCACAGGCTCTGGACGCGCAGGCCCAGCGGCCATGGCCCACGGGTCCAGCCGCTCCGCAGCATGTGGGATCCTCCCGGACTGGGGCACGAACCCCGCGTCCCTTGCATTGGCAGGCGGACTCCCAAACACTGCGCCACCAGGAAAGTCCCCAGTACTGTATTTGAGAAGCACATAACCTGTCTGGTTTCACAGGTTCACAGCCGGAGAGGAACTCTGCCTCAGGATGAATCGTAGCTCAAATCTCACCCATATCTGATTTAGATGAGAATTTGTGGACTTCAGCCTTTCCACTAGGAGTGCTGACTTAAGACTTTGGGGCTGTTGGGATGGAATTAACTTATTTTGCAAATGAGAAGGACATGAATTTGGGGAAGCCGGACTCAGAATTTATGGACTAAATGTTTGTTTCCTTGAAATTCATATATTGAAGCCCTAATCCCCAGGGTGATGGTAGGTAGAGTTGGGCCTTTGGGAAGTAACTGGGGTTAGATTAGTTTATGTGGGTAGGGCATTCATGATGAAAGTAATGTCCTTATTAGAAGAGGAAGAGACAGAGAGCTGCTCTCTTTCTTTACAATGTGAGGCTATAGCAAGAAGGTGATGGCAGCCAAGACTCAAAGGATCCTTACCAGAACCTGACCATGTTGGCAACTTGATCTTGGACTTCCCAGCCTCCAGAACTGTAAGGAATAAATGTCTGTTGTTTAAGCCACCCACTCTATGGTATTTTGTTATAGCAACCCAAACTAAGACAGCTGCTAAAGATATGTCCCTCCCAATCCCCTTCCTCCCAAAAAGGGATCAGGCCCAGTTATTTTTATGCTTCAAAGAATAATCCCCTCATTATGCAAACTCTTCCAGGTAATAAGAGAATAAAATAAAACTTCCAAATTCATTTTGCAAAGCAAATAGGATCTACTTCTGTACTTAAAAGTTAAAATAAAATCACCACAAAAAAATGGATTTTATTCCAGGAACACAAGGAAATTTCATTTGGAAACTTGTCAGCAAAATCGATTCTGAAAAGAATGATAAAACGATAACATTACACCAATAGATTTTTAAAAGTCTGACAGAACTTAGCATCCATTCCTAATAAAAACTTAAGTATAATAATTTGCTATAGGGTATACTACATGCCAAGTATTGTTTCAAGTGCGTTACACTTACGAACTGATTTTATCCTCAAGGCCCTATGAGGTAGCTCCATTTTACATATGGAAGACAAAAGGAAGCAAAGCAACTTGCCCAGGATCACACACCTAAAGAAAGTGGTGGAGGCAGGATTTGAACCTAGGCTTCCAGGCACAAAATCTGTGCTCTTTATCACTATAACATATTGCTTCTTCTAAAAATAGGAATAGAAGAAAACTTCCCAAACAGAGTAGAATATTTATCACAAACAATGAGGGTGAACGCCATATAAAACTGTGAAATCCTAAAAAACCTTTCTCCTGAAAGTTAGGAACAAGACACTGAACGCCTGTTATTCACTATTCAACATTTTAAAAATGTTTGTGCTCATGCACGACGTAAGTGGCATACAGATTAGAATTAAGAGAACACCAATCGTTACTTATTGTATACCTAGAAAAGCTAGGAAATGAAACTGAAAAACTCTTCAAAGCAAAACTAATCTAGCAAGGTAATTGGATCCAAGTAAAAATTTTTTTAAATCATTAATTATTAAAACACTAGCAATAACCAGTAGAAATTGAGGTGTGGCTTTTAAACGTAGCCTCTTTTCCTCCAACCAAGAGCCTGAGTGCTTTTCTAGCAAGTAAGGATATTCACTGCTACTTAGCACCTAACCTGGACGGGTGGTGGTCAGCTAACAGGGTTATGAACAGTGCTGGACCCCTCCCTCCAGAGACTTAGTGTGGTACAGTATGAGCAGAACCAGAAGATAAAAAATTACAATACTCGACAGAGGGTTCTCTACTAAAGACGTAACCAGTCATGTTGAAATCAGAGTAGAGGGCTGGACCCGTGTGTTCATATGGGGTTAGGCTCTCCCCTGGAATCTGGGAGCTTCCAAAGTAAAATATTTTAAAAAAGAAAGTCCTATCGGTTTAAAAAAAATGAAAATAAACACCAAAAATATAGCTATAACAGAAATTGAAAATATTCACAAATGGCAAATTTCCAGTTCTGTCCTCGGTTCAGTAATTTTTTAGGCTCCTAATAAACACTCTAACATTTTCTGAGACGCCTCACCCAGAATCATATCTAATTCTTTTTTTTTTTTTTTTGCGGTACATGGGCCTCTCACTGTTGTGGCCTCTCCCGTTGCGGAGCACAGGCTCCGGACGCGCAGGCTCAGCGGCCAGGCTCACGGGCCCAGCCGCTCTACGGCATGTGGGATCTTCCTGGACCGGGGCACAAATCCGTGTCCCCTGCATTGGCAGGCGGACTCTCAACCACTGCACCACCGGGGAAGCCCCTAATTCTTACTTTCTTGAGACTCAACTCTCTTCCCCTTCTTCTCCACTGTCTCGGAGACATAAATCACAGCTCACAAAAATCTCTCTCCTCTAGGTTATGTGCCTGACATTGCCCCTCTAACCTCCTCCTCCTCTGCCACACTGCTGATCCTGTCATATTGCTAAGAGGAAGAGGGTAGCTACCAGGGGCAAAGATCCCCTAGCATTGAGGCCCTACTACAAGGATGGAAAGAAAAACTTGTGTCTGATACATGACTGTAGAAGAGGAAATCCCCTGAAGAGATTTTCTTATGCCTTTGAGGTATGAAAGTTGGCCCAGAAGATAATCACAATAATTAAGCGTACACCTCTCACCTAAAAATCAGATGACAGTTGCAGGCATCTAGAACTAGTTGGTAAGGAAATCAGAATGGTGTGACTCTATTATCTTGTCACAAACTTCATTACTGTTCATTCCAATCATCCAAGAATGCTAGGAACTGAAATTGCCATGGAAGTTGAGTCTTCTTTGCAGTAAACTTTGATGCTGTTCTTGTACTTAGACAGCAGGGTGGAGAAAGCTAGTACAGAACCGGAGTCTGTGTTCATGGCAAAGTACATTATCACTGGAACATGACAGCTGCCTCCAATACCTAGATACATACATATACACACACACCTGCACACACTCAAACACAAATCCATTAACTCTCTGAGGCTGAGGTAACAGTAGTAAGACTCTAAAGGACACAAGGAGAAGATATGAATGAGGCCTTTGTATTTGATATCCTATGATACCCATCTTTAGAAATTTTAGGTCTGGTGGTGAAAGGGGAGTTCATGCCCACTTTAAGCATGGTTCAGTTGGAGAGGCGAGTTTTTAAAAGCTATTTAACAACTAGAATATGCAAAGTATTATCTATATGCTAAAAGAAATAGATACTATACCCAACTTGAAAGCCTACATGAAGTTAGTATAAAAGGACACAAAGGGGCATTAGGTTGAGAATTGACAAGGCAATTATATAACAACTGCAAATTAGCCTCTTACAGCACAGGTTAATTCAAAACACTGAGGTCAATCAACAGGTTAGGAGGAAAAAAGGAGCATTTTAAGAAGAAAGTCCTTCAGAGATGACCTAGATCTTAAAGGTTCAAGGGACACAGATTGGTCAACAGGAAGAAAATCTTTTCTAGGTAGAGAACACAAGTGATGAGAGTCTAGATTAAAGTAGTTTTAAAAGGGCCACATTCAAGAGGTAGAAAGTATGACTCAGAGTCTTGGAGAATGACTTTATATAAATGATAAAATGGAGGAGGTGGAATAGAATAAGGAAATATCTCTTTCCTTAAGAATATAATTGTGGGACAAATAATTAAGAAACAAGATAGATTTTAATTTTTTTAAAAAGTGAAAGAAGGGAATTCACTGGTGGTCCACTGGTTAGGACTCCTTGCTTTCACTGCTGAGGGTGTGGGTTTGATCCCTGGTCGGGAAAGCTCCCCCGCAAGCCGCATGGCGTGGCCAAAAAAAAAAGGTGAATAAAAGGAAACCTACAAGCACATGAAATGTGTAGTCCTTAGTAGGGAAGGATGGTACTGTTACTCCCACTCTCCCACCTTCCTGACCACCAGAGAGCATTTAGGGAATGATCCACTTTGATTAGTGGTTCCAAGAGGAGACCAGGGTGAGCATACTTCTTCTATAGAAACCTCAACTCAGAGTTCCTTGCTGTCTTAGAGAATCACATCTTAAAAAACAGACCGAGCCAGACCTGACTGCTTTTCTCCAGTGTGAGTTCGCTGGTGGTGATTGAAAGTAGAACGTTGACTGAAGGCTTTCCCACATTCAATACATTCATAGGGTTTCTCTCCAGTATGAACTCTTTGGTGCACAGTGAGTTGTGAGCTGTCACGAAAAGCTTTCTCACAATCTTTGCATTTATATGGTTTCTCCCCAGTATGGGTTCTCTGATGTACCATAAGGCTAGAATTATGACTGAAGACCTTCCCACATTCATTACACTCATAAGGTTTCTCACCAGTGTGAATTCTCTGATGAATAATGAGGTATGAGTTTTGATTGAAGGATTTTCCACACTCATTGCATTTATAGGGCTTTTCACCCGTGTGAAGTCTCTGATGTCGAATGAGACATTTACTCAGACTGAATGCCTTACCACACTCATTACATTCAAAGGGTTTTTCTCCAGTATGAATTCGCTCATGGTCAGCAAGTTGAGAGATCTGATTAAAGGCTTTCCTACACTCACTGCATTTGAATGGTTTTTCCCCAGTGTGGAGGCTCTGATGTCGAATAAGACATTTACTTCGACTGAAGGCCTTGCCACATTCATTACACTCATAAGGCTTCTCCCCAGTGTGGATTCTCTGATGGTCAATAAGATTTCTGTTGGAACAGAAAGCTTTCCCACACTCATTACACTTGTAAGGTTTCTCTCCACTGTGAAGTACCTGATGGTGGACAAGGCTTTTACTCCGAATGAAGGCCTCCCCACACTCATTGCATTCATAGGGTTTCTCCCCAGTATGGGTTCTCTGGTGGTCAATGAGTTGAGAACTCTGAGTGAAAGCTTTTGCACATTCATTACATTTATATGATTTCTCCCCATTATGGAGTCTCTGTTGTTGAATGAGATGGGAGCTATGGCAATAGGTCTTTCCACAATCACTGCATTCATAGGGCTTTTCCCCTGTGTGGATTCTGAGATGGACTATGAGCTGAGAGGTCTGCCTGAAGGTCTTGCCACACTCATTGCACTCATAGGGTTTCTCTCCAGTGTGGATTCTCTGATGCCCAATGAGGTGAGAACTCCGATTAAAAGCTTTGCCACATTCATCACAGTGATAGAATTTCTGTCCCTTCAGAATTTCCTGATGTTCTGCAGGACTTGAGGACAGATCTGGATGTTCCTCAAGTTCCTTATATACATCACATTCATCTTTTGTGCATTCATTTTTATCCTCCTGTGTTATTTCCAAGAAATCACTCTTCAGTCTGCTCCCCTGTTCGCCTGAGGGTTGAACTTCTAGCTTCTCTAAAGCCTCTTCACAGGCATCTCCAGCTTCTGGTCCTCCAGGAATCACTCCATAGAGTACTCCTGAGGTCCTATCAGATGACTCTGTTTCTTCAGAAATTTCCTGCTGTGGAGGCAACTCTGAACTCTCCATCCTGTTCTCACCTGCTGCCAAAAGAAAGAAGAAAACAACTGTTACTCACTCTTACCCTACTGAGGAAATGAACTATCAGGAGCCTATGTACCTAAAAGAAAATTCGTATTATGGGTAAGGAATGAGGAGACACATTGAGAACAGGAGAGAAAATGAGAAAACAGCTCAAATTTCTCTTCATGGACAGAAAAACAATGAGGGGAAGCTGGTCAGTGGAGGAAGGCAGAAGAAGAGCTATCAGGACAGAGGGATGCTGAGCCAGCACAGCCAGGTGAACAGGCCAGTTGAAAGGCAAGAGACCAGACTGTAAAGCATGGTGTGATCTTCCAGAAGTCACTTAGATGCGACATCTCCTTAGTAAAATGATGAACTCTAAGGTCCTTTCCAACCATGACATTGTATGGCTCCACACTTCTCAGCAAAGATGTTGGGGAGAGAAAGTGGTGGCAAATACCTCAAATCAAATATGAGAAACAATGTGGGCAAACCTGAGAGTAGAAGGGAAATTTATATTATGAGGATATGATTAGGGAAAAGTGCATATAAAGGAGTGATTCTGGTGTAACAGGACAGTGACAAGATTTGGAGAATCCATGGGTAGAGAAATACTGGGGAAAAGTATTGAAGGGGAAAGCAAAGCTATAAAATTGGGCACCCCCTAGTCCCTGGAGCACTGACTGGTAAGTACAATACTGCACTCCTATAAAAACTAGGAATGGGGCTTCCCTGGTGGCGCAGTGGTTAAGAATCCACCTGACAATGCAGGGGACACGGGTTCGAGCCCTGGTCCGGGAAGATCCCACATGCCATGGAGCAGCTAAGCCCGTGCACCACAACTACTGAAGCCCACGTGCCACAACTACTGAAGCCTGTGCACCTAGATCCCGTGCTCTGTAACAAGAGAAGTCATCACAATGAGAAGCCCGTGCACCACAACAAAGAGTAGCCCCCACAAGCCGCAACTAGAGAAAGCCCGCTCGCAGCAACTAAGACCCAACACCGACTAAAATAAATAAATAAATAAGTAAATAAATAAAACTAATGGGGACTTTCCTGGCAGTCCAGTGCTTAAGACTTCGCCTTCCAATGCAGGGGGTGCGTGCTTGATCCCTGGTTGGGGAGCTAAGATCCCACATGCCTCCAGGACAAAAAACCAAATCATAAAACAGAAGCAATACTGTAATAAATTCAATAAAGACTTCAAAAATAGTCCACATCAAAAAAAAAAACCCCAAAAAACTAAGAATGGCATCAATAACTTGAAATATAAATCAAACATGTTTTTGGTATCTTGATAATCAGGAATCATAAGGAAAGTGAGCAGTTGAATATTTGCTTTTAAATTCTAGGATTTTTCAGTACAAAAACTGGGAGAATGCAGAGCAATTATGGTTATAGCTTAACCTAAAAATGTTGGTTCCTTTCAATGACATCTACATCAGGGCTATAAACCTTCATGCTAATTTAGTGTGTGCAAGTTGTAGATGTCTGAATCTCTCACTTCTAAGCCCACCCTCTCCAGAGTAGGCTACTGTCCTAGACCGGTCAAGCCCAGAACCTGCCCTGACAACAGCTCCTTCCATGAAGCAGCCCTGCCCCAGTCTTTCTGAAGGAGAAGCTGAGGCAACCATGCTTTGTGTCAAACAACCCAGCTCATCCCATGATGGACAACAGGTGACTGGAACAGGGCCAAGCACTAGACCCAAGTGTGGCTTATATGTAGATTAATCATCCACCTCTGTGCAGCAAGGACCAAAGTTCTGCTCAAACAAAGATGTTATTTAATGGCTGAACCACCCTTGGAGCTCCTCTCTACATAAATTCTGAACTGAAGGTAGGACAAGATGAAGGAAATTACAAGTAGAAGCCCAAGCTGAAATGATGCATGGAGAGAAGGCAAGCCATCGGGAGCCAAAGCAAGCAGAACGTGTGAGGAAACAGAAAGTATGACTAAAAAGGAGCTCTGACAAAAGATTCAGAGTGAAGAGAATGGGTATCAGAGGGAGGAGAAAACAGATACACAGAGCACAGCTGTCTTACGACACTGGTGTAAAAATCCTTTCACTTTTGCTGCTGTGGCTCCCAGGCTCCCAAGTCCCTACAAGGCTTTGTTTCCCGAAGTCTGGTCTAGCTGGTCAGTTTGTTCTAGGTTTCCATTCCTTTAGCCTTATTGTAAGTAACTTAGCTCATTGCTTACAACTGAGTGGCTTTCTATTCCTTCCAACAACAAACTCTAACTAAACCAGCCCAGTTCAATTAATAAGAAAGTAAAAAGAATGTTAATAACTGTTAAAGTGGATGATGATGTAGAGGGGTTCATTATACTATTCTCTCCACTTTGTCTCTTTATATTTTCATAATAAAAAGTTAAAAAAAGAAAAAGAATATAGCAAAGAATATGTAAAGAAGGCTGACTCTAAGTTACTGGGTAACAGAGTCATTACCCAATGAAGCCAGGCTGCAGCAATTTTCTGGCACGATGTTCCGGTACAGGGCTGCTTTCTGGCTGAGTGCTGTACCTTTCCACTTCTTCTGAGTATAGTCCACAGACAGGAACTCGAACTCTGCAGCCTCCTGGAATGACAAGCTTCTACTGCTCAGGGACATTCCCAGCCTGGAAAGCAGTCATTAGGGGCACCAAGAGGACAGGGTCGGGGAATCTGGTGGTAAAATGGGCGGGGGGTGGGGGGGAGGGAATCTGGGAAAGACAGATTAAAAGGGGGAATTCCCTGGTGGTCCAGTGGTTAAGACTCAGTGCTTTCACTGTCATGGGCCCGGGTTCAATCCCTGGTTGGGGAACTATTATAAGATCCCACAAGCCGTGGGGTGCAGCCAAAAAAAAAAAAAGGACAAATCTAGGACAGGACCAGCTCCAGGGGAAGCCACAGGAGCAGACTCAGAATGGGCCAGAGGCCCGGAGATGAGCTCTAGCTATTCCTGGGCCACAGACTTGGAACTCAGGAAGCTCACCTGGGGCCTGACCATCCGGAGCACAGTTGCCGCTGCTTGGTCTCCTACGTTCCCCACTTGGGGAAGGGCAGGCACTGGGGAAGCATGCTGAGCTGAGGGAGGAAAGAAAGCTCTGAGTGGGACCAGCCCTGCTCTTGGCTCCAATGAGATCTGTATCCCAGCAAGTGGATTCAGGAGAACCCACACACACGGACCCTCATCCCTGTTCCATAAAGGCATTATCCTTTGTGAGCTGTGAACTTTTCCTGGAGGCAAGAAGGTCCCTGTTCAAACCGAACTGGCGGTTCCTTCCAGCCCTCTCTCTCCCACTCTCGGAAGGAAGCTACACTTCTGACCACCTTCTCTCCCATGGCTTCCCCAGCAGCAGCCTGCCTGGCCTCCCCCTCACCTCTCTGCCCCTCATTCCCTGGCTTCTCTTTCTTCACCTGCCCTCTCATCACGGACACTGTAGGCGTTCAGGTCTCAGAGGTTCTCCTTTCCGTCTCTCAGAAGTCTCATTTTCTAATGCTGCTCTCACAGTTCCTTGTTCTCTCCTCCACATCTAACACAAGCTCTGATTGCCTACTGAACATTTCACCTGGTGTTCCACAGTAGCATAAACTCAGTGTCAAAAACGCACCTTCTTACTATCTTCATTTCCTATCTTCCCACGTTTTGTTAATGATTCCAGACATTAGTCAAAACCTTTAATTTACACTCTTTTATTTAAACCCACATCTAACAGATATTCCCCAAATTGATATTCAGATTCAACACAATCCCTTTCAAAAACCCAGTTGGTTCCTTTGCAGAAATTGACAAGCTGATAATAAAATTCACTGAAAATTCAAGAGTTCCAGTACAAGGCAAAAGAAACTTGAAGAATAAAAATAAGCTGAGGGAATTCCCTGGCGGTCCAGTGGTTAGGACTTGGCACTTTCACTGCCATGGCCTGGGTTCAATCCCTGGTCAGAGAAATAAGATCCCACAAGCTGCACAGCACAGCCCCCCCCCCCCCAAAAAAAAGTTGAAGGATTCACACTTCACAATTTCAAAACATTTGACAAAGCAGCACTCATCAAGACAGTGTGATACTGGCATAAGGATAGACATATATCAGTGAAATAGATTAAGACTCCATAAGTAAACCGATACATCTACAGTCAACATATTTTTGACAGAAGTCCCAAGACCACTTAAAGGCGAAAGAAACTTTTCAACAAATGGTGCTGGGACAACTGGATGTACTCATACAAAAGAATGAAGTTAGACCCGTACCTCAGACTATATATGAAAATTATATGGACAGCAGGCCTTGGCACCTGTTGCAAACTGGCCCCACTGCTCTGTGTACCAAATCACAGATGATGGCTAGCTTTCCCTGAGGGCATGGAACCCTCTGTCTCCCACCATGATTAAGCAAATTTTTAAAAAAATCACTACCTTCATCCACGATTAAGACAGAGGCCATCATCTCCTATATTTGCTACAAACCAATACCTAGGCAATGTCTCCTGGACTCAGTGAGCACTGCTAGGACTGACAAAATAGAGACAACCGTAAACTGAGATGGGAAGAAGGCTCACACCAGAAAGCCTGTCATCACTCGGATAAAAGAAACTGCAGTGCTGCTACAAGGGGATGGAGAATCAATTGAAGAACTACTTTGGAAGCTGCTGAAGTTCTGGCAGAGAAATGAAACTTTGCTGTGAAAGAAGGGGGTCGGGTAAGGAAAATAAATACACAGAGAAAACAAAAGCAAAGGAAAACTGAGAAGTGATAAGGTACATAACTGAAGGCCTATAAAAAGAGACTTGAAGACACAACAACAAGAGGAGGCTAAAGAAGAAAGGTGCCTCCGGAGCGGCAGGGGCAGGATCCAGCCTTGCTGAGCCGCAGCAGCACCAACGGGAGCTGCTCAGGAGGGAGCTGAGAGTCAGAGAAAGAGGGGAGAGACTTTCCCAGCCAAACTTGCAGAAAGACTGGGGAAGAGAAAGACACTCAGGTGCAGAGAAATCCGGGAGTGAGACGCAACAGAATGAACTGGAGACCAGAGAGAAATATTTTGAAGCAACGCACCCAGCGGGAAAAGTAAATGGCACTGACCTATCTCAGGAAATTGAGACCCACAGGGAAATCAGCACCAAACATAAGCCTCCAAGCTGACCTGCTCTGAAGCAGCTGCTGCAGAAATGTCCGAAGAGGTCAGTGAAGTATTTGTAAAGAGGTGATGAGAAGATGGACCAACAGAAAAATGAGGGCAACTGCCTGTGAATATGGCAAAAGATTCCAGCCCTCTGAGCCCAGCCCCTGCAACCATGAACATGGATAAAAGTTAGTGACTTCCTGGGACTTCCCCGGTGGTCCAGTGTTAAAGAATCCGCCTTCCAATGCAGGGGACGATGGTTCAATCCCTGGTCAAGGAACTAAGATCTCACATGCCGCAGGGCAACTAAGTCCACACGCCACAACTAGAGAGCCCACGCGCCATGGAGCCCGAGCGCCACAACTAGAGAGAAGCCCGTGCACCACAATTCCTACATGCTGAGACAAAGATCCCACATGTCGCAACTAAGACCCGACACAGCCAAAAAAAATTAAAAAAAAAAAAAAAAAAAGAAAACCATTCCTTTAAAAGAAAAAAAAAGTTAACAACCTCCTGGGCCTTTCGAAGTCTGAATGAAAGCCCCATAGCATAGTAAAGAGATGGGGCCAGTGAGCTGAAACTGCCCAATTAAATTCAGGTATCCTAATGCCTCAGGGTTCCTTCCAGGTCCCAACTAGCTTCTGAGGACAGAAGAAAAGCTTCATTCATCAACTTGTTAAGATTATACCACAAATGGGAGCTCCCAGGCCTGGGGAGCAACCTGAGATGGAGCAGGCCTCTTCTCCCCCAGAGCTTCATCCCTCTGCCCAGTTTCATTCCCAAATGAAAATGGCTTTCAAAAGAACAGGGGAGGACTTCCCTGGTGGCATAGTAGTTAAGAATCCGCCTGCCAATGCAGGAGACACAGGTTCGAGCCCTGGTCTGGGAAGATCCCACATGCCGCGGAGCAACTAGGCCTGTGCGCCACAACTACTGAGCCTGTGCTCTAGAGCCTGCGAGCCACAACTACTGAGCCCACGCGCCTAGAGCCCGTGCTCCACAACAAGAGACGCCAGTGAGATGAGAGGCCCGCCCACTGCAACGAAGAGTAGCCCCCGCTCACCGCAACTAGAGAAAGCCTGCGCGAAGCAACGAAGACTCAACGCAGCCAAAAGTAAATAAATGTATTAAAAAAAAAAAAGAACATGGGAAATCCCAAGCAAGCATATGGGCATTTTTCAGGGACATTTTCTTCTTTCTGTCATTTTGCTCTATCATCTTATATGCAATGTAATTTTTTTTGCATTTTATATATTTAATAGTGATACACACACGATATATATATACAAGATATCTATATGTATCTATCTATATCTATATATTATTTATTAAATGTGATAGTCTCAAGGGAATGCAAAAAGGAAATAACTTACTTTTCTCCACTGATGACCAAACAGACTTTCTGGGATATTCCTTGTCCCTGAATTAATCTTGATCTCAGATCTCTTGGCAATTCCACCCATTTTTTAAGATAATAAAAAACCGGGACTTCCCTGACGGGCCAGTAGCTAAGACTCTGCACTCCCAGCGCAAGGGGCCCAAGTTCGATCCCTGGTCAGGGAACTAGATCCTGCATGCCGCAACTAAAGATCCTGCATTCTGCGACTAAAAAGGTGCGGCAACAAAGATCCTGTGTGCTGCAACTAAGACCTGAGGCAATCAAATAAATAAATATTTCTTTAAAAAGATAATAAAAAACCCAGTCTAACTTAATACCAAAACTTCAATCTCTCAACCAATTCAAATCTTCTCCCTTACCCCTAGCTCAGGCTGGATTCTTGCTTCTGCAAAGCGGCAGTGAGGAAGATGAGAAGGGACGGGGTGAGTAGTGATGCAGTGTCATCTATTCTTTCACTGTTTTTCTATCTTGTTCTGCTTGCCTTCCTCACTTTCTTGCTGATTCTTCCAGTGTCAGAGCAGGGAAAAGAAATGAGAGGCAACCAGGCAAAATCTGATGCTGTCTGGAGTTCTTTCTTGGCTCTTATATGCTGTCTGTTATGGCAGACATCCAACTGCTGCTAGCTCCTCTTGAGAATGCATTTGTAGATTCTTCGTTGGCACCCCTACCCCAGGCACCTTGATGAAGTGGCCTTTTATAGTCCACCTTTTCCTAATTTGAGTGATGCACTTTTCTTTTGTTTTGTTTTGTTTTTGCGGTACGCGGGCCTCTCACTGTTGTGGCCTCTCCCGCTGCAGAGCACAGGCTCCGGACGCGCAGGCTCAGCGGCCATGGCTCACGGGCCCAGCCACTCCGCAGCATGTGGGATCTTCCCGGACCGGGGCACGAACCCGCGTCCCCTGCATCGGCAGGCAGACGCTCAACCACTGAGCCACCAGGGAAGCCCGCGTGATGCACTTTTGGTTTATCCTTTAAAATTTTTCTCTTACCTCCTTTTCAAAGGATTTATATTTGGGGTCGTTTCCTTCTGCCAGGTACCCTGAAAGGGGATTCTTTTAAGGCAGCTTCAGCCTACTTACATCTATGGCATCATTTGACTTATGGAAAACTTACCCTCTTGCCCCACATCTGTGGAAGTGTACTTTACTCCCATCACAATCTTCTCTTCTTATGCTGATGTCAGGGGAATTCTAGCAGCCTCTGATTTTATGGCGTATTCCCCAAACTCTTGTAGGACTATATCATATTCTCAGAATTCTTTTGTAATAGAAGTGGATGTGGTGCTGGCTGGGCTGATGAGTTAGTTTCCTTAGGTCAACAAGCATCCAGTCAGAAAATAACATGGCAGAATCTTCTTATGCAAGCCTCCTTTAATCTTCTCAAAGGACTTTATTACTGCCTTCCTCACTCCCTACTCTTGCACTTGGATTGGCACCTGGGAAGATAGCATCCCCTGCTATATGAGGAAGAGGAAATGCTGGCTCACTGTCAGGCCAACCAACACTTTTCATATAAATAAATATTCACACATAGGCTCAAGTTGGGGGGTGACTAAGATTCACAGGCCCAATTTTGTTCACCTTTTAATAAGTCACGTGAAAATGTTTCTGGGGCCTCTCTCTAAAAATGGTTAGAATGGTTTTGACACTTATCATTCATCATTTCTGTTTAGGGTTTCAGCCCACTCCGAGTACAGGACCAATCCCATTTAACATCTTCTTACACAAAAACTTGTACATGATAATATGAATATGGAACAAAGTAACAGCCAGATCCTTTAGTGATTTTCAGGATGGAGGATGGAGAGGTGAGAGAAAAGGAAAAAAGAGAAAAGTGCATATACAATAAGGACAGTATTTTAGAACAATCTCTAAATACACATTTGACTGTGTCGTTATACAGATGTGGAGAGATGAAAGAAAGGAATGGCAGCAGCAAAATGTTTATGTGGTTATCTCAGGATGGTGTGACTTCAGATGATTTATATTTGCTTCTTTATACTGTTCTTTAATGATAGTATTTCAAATACATTTTTATATGATCTGGTAAAAACTACAGAGCTGAATTTGTAAAAAAAAATACAAGCTTTGGAAAGCTTAAAGAAAATGAAACATATCTTACTTTCAGAACTTTTCAGAGCCTGGTAATATATTAATTGGGAATCTCCAAGAGTATCTGCCAATAGAATGGCACTATAGTATTCCCCATTTTTCAGTATGACACATCTTTAAGAAATGCTATGTCAACAGATGTGTCAAAGAAGGATTATTTTTAAATTATATCTAAGTCATTGGTGTTCTATGAATTTCTGAATTTCTGTTTTCTTTCTTACATACATTTTAGGTTACATACCTTTTAGGTAATATATTCAGAAATTTCAATGATGTGCTTATTGTTCCCTTTTTCCCCAATTACAGCGTAAACTTCATAAGATTAGGATTCTGAGCTGTCATATTTATTACAGTAGGTCCCCATTACCTGACACACAATAGGTAATCAATAAATATTTGCTCACACAAGAGGGAGGGGATGTGGGGACACATGTATACATATAGCTGATTCACCCTGTTACACAGCAGAAAGCAACACAACATCGCAAAGCAATATGCAATGTAATTTTGATTTCCTTTTAAAATCCCCATTAAGTAATCTCTTGTTCTCATCTTTTTCCTGCCAGTGAGAGGGTACATAAGGTTTATTTTATACACTAATAATAAACAAACAAGTTTCTAAGACAATTGCCACTAAAGAAAGATTGCTTCTAGTACACATTTAAAATGTTAAAATAACATTTACACCAATTTACCAATTAAGAAATGAACTCAACCTAGTGCCCAAAATTTGGTTTCTCAATACCATTCTACAATAAACGAAACCAGGAATCCTTGCAGAAATGGTTGATTCCAGGGCTGGGGGAGGTGAAAATACAAGATGAATAGCTTGTGGTGCCTGAAAATCAGAGAAAGACACAAAAAAGGAAAGGAGCATGTAAGGGGAAACAGGAGCCAACTTGAAAGCGTTCCCAATGGCCAAAGTTAGAATAATTTAGTGACTGCCCTAGTGGCGCAGTGGATAAGACTCTGCGCTCCCAATGCAGGGGGCTGGGGTTCGATCCCTGGTCAGGGAACTAGATCCCACATGCATGCCACAACTAAGAGTTCACATGCCACAACTAAGGAGCTGGCGAGTTGCAACTAAGGAGCCCGCCTGCCACAACTAAGGAGCCCACGAGCCGCAACTAAGACCCCACACAACCAAAAACAAAGAGAGTAGTATACCAGTAAGAAGACATATCGATATCCTCAATCTAAGCAGAACATCTGACAAAACCAAATCGAGAGGGTCACTCTAAAATCACAAATACAAAATACTTCAAAATCATGAAAAACAAGTAAAACTGAGGAACTGTCACAGGCTGAAGGAGACTAGAAGACGTGACAACTAAATGGAATGAGGGATTGTAGACTGGATCCTGGAACAGAAAAAGAACATTAGCGAGACAGTGATGAACTCTGGATAAATCAGCAGTTTAATTAATAGTATTGGACCCCTGCAAATTTCTTAAGTTTGATGACTGTACTGTAGTTATGCAAGACATTACCTTTAGGTAAACCAGGTAAAGATATAAGGGAATTCTGTAAAGTTCTGACACCCTCTGTGTGTCTGCAATTATTCAAAACAAAAAGGGTTTGTGTGTGTGTGTGTGTGTGTGGTACGCGGGCCTCTCACTGTTGTGGCCTCTCCCGTTGCGGAGCACAGGCTCCGGACGCGCAGGCTCGGTGGCCATGGCTCATGGGCCCAGCCGCTCCGCGGCATGTGGGATTTTCCCGGACCGGGGCACGAACCCGTGTCCCCTGCATCGGCAGGCGGACTCTCAACCACTGCGCCACACTTTTAAGAAGGTGAACATTCTCTGATTTCTTAGGCCAATGTAAGTGAGAAGACAGTAGAGTGGTTTTAGGTTACAGTTTTACCTTGTGTTTAAAAACTGTATTTTATATAGTACTCTTTCATTCTGAAAACAATCAACCTAATACACATCACTTGTTGAGCATTTACAGCTTCATGTAATGTGTACTACGGAAAACAAAATTTTTTTTTTAATTATACTTGCAAAAATATGTCTCAGTGGTGTCACACTGCTGGCCCCAAATTTAACCACTATATGAACAAATGCATTCCACAAGTTGAAGACGAAATAATTTTCAAAAAGCAATAATATGAATGTACATAATGCCACTGAATTATACACTTTTAAATGGCTTAAATGATCAATTTTTATGTATCGTGTGGTAAATGTTATGTGCATTTTATCACAATACTACTAAAAAAAGCTTTTTAAAAGCAACAGTATACAAATACGGAATCATGTTGTACACCTAAAACCACTATGTTGTTCTACGTGGATTACACCTCAATTTTTTTAATTAAAAATAAAATATATGGATTATATATCTTTAAAAACTAGTAAAATAATCCCACTTCTTAAAAATATATATTTGTACATGTATAAGAGTTTGCATAATCGTGCACAAATTTTAAAAGGTCAGGAAGCCTCCGAACGAAAACAACGGATTGCGGGTACTTTCACTTTTCTAACGCTCACCCGCGTCATCTAATTACATGTTATGAATACGCTTTGTTTGCATAATTGGGAGAAGTGATAAAACACAGAAGCCATTACTCCAGATTCCCGCCCCGGGCAGCGAAGCGCAGGCAGATACGCCCTCACCGCGGCGGTTGGGCTCCCAGGCCAGACCCCAGCCCGGGCGCAGCCTCCAGGCCGAGCCTCACCGGCCGCCCGCCGGGAACCCCGCGCCCCCAAGACAACCCCCGCCGCCCCGCTCCCCCCAACGCCGCCCCGCCGCCCTGCCGCCCCACTCACCGACTCCCGCGGCCGCGAGCTCCTAGGTGCCCTGACCACACGACCCAGGCCGCGCCAGTAGCCCCGCGCCCGGCTCTCCGCTGGCCCGTATCGCGCAAGCGCGTCACCGCCCCGGGCCTCTCGGCCTCTCTAGGAAGCTGGGAGGGCCGACGTCTCGGCTTCTCCCGGCACCAAGTGCCCTGCTGGACGACCTCTGAGCCCAACCCAGGAGGTGGTCCCCACACACCCCACCTAACCCACTGGACGCCTGCCTTCTCTTGGTACCCCAGAGCTCCATCCGTCTTATCCTGTTTTCCTACACCCCTCCCCATTTGTGTGCAGGGCTTCCCTCCAGGGCTCCCTCCCCCCAGGGAAGAACGGGATCAAAGCCAGGGGTCAAATCAGGGACCAGCAAGATCTAGATGACCAGGCTGGCCAGGAGGAGCTGTAAAGGGGGCCACTCATTACCCTCTGGGGCCCCGTTCAAGGAGGGGAACCAAATCCTAAGGAAGGCTCCGTTCAGGACAGTCCCTTCCCCCATCACCACCACAACCAGGGATACTTGCTCATTCCCAGTCCACAGGCACACAAAATTTTTCCTGACCACAGCTTTCAGCTGTTTTCTCCCGTTAACAAAATTCAACTGAGTAAATTTTAAAGCTCTTTTGGCTTTAATTAGCAATTCATTGTGGTGCTCCAAGGACAAGGGACAAGATAAACTCAAAGGGCCAACATCGAGGGACAGGGAGTTACCGGGCTCTTATCACTCTGTCATGTAGCAACCATTACAATATCCCTGATCCCTCCCAAGTGTCATGCCCTGTCCCTTTCCCAACCCATATAAGGAAAGGTATTTGCCCCGTTCTTCTGCTGCTCTGCTACACTGTTAGTATGCATACCCTGCCCAATCAGCAGGTGACTCGTAACTTCCTTTGTTCCCTGGATATAAAAACAGACCAGTAACACTTGCTCCGGGTCGGCTCTCCCTGATTATCAGGAAGCCGGCCTGCTCTTCTGGCAGTGACCCTTCCCTTTAATAAATTCTATCTTCTTTACATTCTGCCTTGTATCTGGAAATTCTTTCCCAACCCGCGTTGGGACCATGACATTCCTGAGTCAGACTGCATCCAATTTAGCAGGTAGAGAGGAGCTCTGAAGAGTATACAAAGCAAGAGGTTTTATAGGCAGAAGGGAATAGAAGTGAAGGACCATTGGGACAATTCTTTATAGTTAACCTAGGATATGGGGGTAGGTGCGTTCGTAAGTTAAGATTTATGAACGGGTAACTAGTCTCATGGGTGCTGGGAATACGTCAGGGAAGGTTTTCATCATTGTTTGGGGACTAACAGAGCATAGAGGCTTCCTGGACCTAATGATTATTAAACGATATTTATTAACTAAAAAGCCCTTGATGACAGAGAAGTGATTCACTGCACGGTACAGTCCTGGGTAGGGTCAGCGAAAAACAGTAGAAATTGTAAGGGCCAAAGATGGCATCAGTTATGCTAACAGCCACACACCGGGTCTGGTACAGGGAACGGTTAACCCCTGGGTGATCTGGTCTAACGTGAGGTCTTGTGTGGCCTCGGATTTTAATGGATATTGAGATAATTTGGGAAGAGGTTTAGTTACGTCTATCTGAATATTTATAGGTTCTGCACTTTTTAATCTCCCAATGTCAGTATTAGAGGTAGCCCGCAGATATTAGAGTAACTGATTAAATTAGGGATTTGGGGCTGGAATTCTTCCTCTCTATACCAAGGACAGATTGTAGGGCACATAAAAAGATATCCTTTCCAGTGGTTAGGACTCCATATTTCCATTGCCGGGGGCCTGGGTTCGACCCCTGGTCAGATAACTAAGATCCCGCAAGCTGCGCGGCCAAAAAAAAAAAAGAGAGAGATATCCTTTCAAAGTGCTCAGCTAACAAATGGGACCTAATTAAACTTATAGGCTTTTGCACAGCAAAGGAAACCATAAGCAAAAGGAAAACACAACCTAAGGACTGTGAGAAAGTATTTGCAAACGATGCGACCAATAGGGTTTAATTTCCAAAATATATAAACAACTCAAAATTTGGTCAGACCTGTGACTTCCCACCTATTTTCTGCCTTTTAATCAATCCACTTATCTCAGGGGAGAAAATACATTTACCAATAAGGCAGTTAGAGCAGGTTGGGCAGCATCATCTATTGTATGGAAATCAGAATGCCGTAGGAAGAGAGCTTCCAGATGGGCTTTAAAGTCTGCCCTAAATTCATCTTTTTTGTTTGCAGGTGTGAATAATAGAGCAACCACTGCAGGCAGGGAAAACCTTGAGAAGAGCTTTTAAAATATCCACTGCTATTTTGCGAGCTTTTTCTGGTCCACAAGGGGACCATGTTGGAGATCCAGGATCTTGAGTATCATTCTCAGAGTTACACCGTTCTGCCTCCTGCATCCATTCTGGGGCTTTCCTACATGTGCACAAGCTGGTGAAGATCTGACAGCCCAGATGAGGACCCAATTCTTCAAAATACTTTTGGGGATGATCCCTGTGTTTAGGAAAAATTCTTTAACTGTGGCCCTTAGTCTGTGACAAAGGACTGAAAGATACCCAAAGGAGATCATTAAAAGTTAAGGGCTTCCCTGGTGGCGCAGGGGTTAAGAATCCGCCTGCCAATGCAGAGGACATGGGTTCGAGCCCTGGTCCGGGAAGGTCCCACATGCCGCGGAGCAACTAAGCCCGTGCGCCGCAACTACTGAGCCTGAGCTCTAGACCCCCGAGAGCCACAACTACTGAGTCTGAGTGCCACGACTACTGAAGCCCACGCACTAAAGCCTGTCTTCCGCGACAAGAGAAGCCACCGCAATAAGAAGCCCGCGCACCGCAACGAAGAGTAGCCCCCGCTCAGCGCAACAAGAGAAAGCCTGTGTGCAGCAACGAAGACCCAACGCAGCCAAATAATTAATTAATTAATTATAAAAAATGTTAAAAGTTAACTTTGGCGACTCTCCACCCCAAGGCATGTGCGGCCAGTGCAGACCTTCGGGAAGGAGGTGCAGGCCTGGTGTAATCTGTTTGGACAGAGTGAAAGAGAACAATGCAGAAGGACTCCAGCCCACTAGTGCCTTTATATTGTATTGGTTTTGGCTACGCAGCACTGGTTGCTTCGGGTGGGATAAGTGGGATCACTGGCTATGCAAAAGCAGGCAGTGTCCCGTCTCTGGCTGCTGGGCTCCTCTTCGGTGGTTTAGCGGGCCCGGGTGCCTACCAGGGGTCTCAGGATCCAAGGAACATTTAGGTTTTCTTCATTAGATCTGGAACCTTGGCTGGCATTATGGGAATGAGATTCTACCACTCTGAAAAATTTATGCCTGCAGGCTTAATTGCGGGTGCCAGTTTGCTCATGGTCACCAAACTTGGAATTAGTGTGTTGGGTAAACCCCATCAGTGGTAGTCATGGCCCAGATTGGACTCATGAAGAATTTTTAAACTTCCACTATTTTTAGTGTATTAAGATAAATGAGTACAGCATTTTCACATATTCTGACATTTTATTTAAAACAACACTGAACAAAAACAAACAACAACAACAAAAAACAACACTGAACTTTGCAGAGAAAAAAGTCAGTCATTATAATTACAACCCTAAAGAGGTGGATAAAGTATAACACAAGAGCTTCTTCCTGTAGTACCCTCATACAGTTTGATTCTTGTGTGTTGGTGTTATCTGTTCTTTCTGTATCTACAGGTAATATCTCCAGGGATAAAATGTTAGGTATCACCACTGGGGCCCCTGAAACCCCGTGTCCTGCTCAGAGGAACAGCGTGAAAAAGATCTCTTAATGAGATTTAGGATATCTGTTCTTTTGCTTATCTTAAAGCACAGACCTACTTTGAAATTATGTTAAATGAAATCAATGAAAATAAAGTTTACTATAAACAAAAAATAAAATAAATGGTAACTAATAGTCTCTTCAGAGTGGAAAGGCGATTCAGATAGAGGATTAGTAGACTGGGAGTACTCAGGTAAAGGAAGATAGATGGGAGTGGTAAGAGTCACGTCAGTCTTACAGCCTCTGGTTTTGGGTAACTCTTGTGTCTTTAACTTTTCATTAGTGCTTTTATTAAAAAAATTTTTTGGCCCTGCGGTATGTGGGATCTTAGTTCCCCGACCAGGGATCAAACCCATGTCCTCTGCATTGGCAGCTTAGAGTCTTAACCACTGGACCGCCAGGGAAGTCCCTTCATTAGCCTTTTGCAATGAACTTTTCAATGAAGCTATTTTGGAATCTTGAAGCCTTTTGGAGGCTTCTGCATATCAGTTAAAATAACAGGTATCCCATTCTGTTGGTTTGATTTGGGAACACTCGATTACAATTGTACTTTTTGAATGAATGGCCTTGTCTAACTGGAATGTTCCCCATAACGGTCATTGTAAATCTAGGTTGTCTTTAGTAAGATTTTAACATTTTTGTATGTATCTATAGCTTCCAGGACCATAGTTCTTAGAAGTAAAATAAGCAGGTGTGCCAGAAGATAGAACACTCAGTTCTTTGGAACTTGAGGACCCTATTTCTTCAGTGAAGCCTTTGGTCTCTTGGAACCAAATTCATCCCTAACAGGAATGTGCCACTGGGTTGGAGATTCTGTGATGTTTTATGTTTTACAGGGCATCTTACTGCACAAAAATTTTCTTGAGGTTGGCAGGTGACCTAGTACTGATCTAACCCATTCCCTAACCAATTTATCCTAGAAAGGGGGTCTTAGATTAGATGGTGAGCTCAAACAGCTTTTAGGTGCTCAACCTGAATGCATCTTTTGCAACTTTGCCTTCCAAGATTCCCTTTAACAATAGATCGATCATTCTTTTACCTTATGCGTATATCAGCAGAAACAAATAATAACTGAGGAGGAAATAGACCTGTGGATGTCAGCAGTAACCAAAGAAATGGTATTGTGGACTGACGAGGAGCTAGGGACTGGTGCTCTGTCAGACTGCCCTGTTAACCCTGGACTGGAAAACCAATGAGAGCAGCAAGCTCAGATGCAAAGGGAGCAGAGCTCAGATCCAAGAGGAACTTACCCATGGCCTTCAGAAGCAGCGAGAAAGAGAACAAAAGGGTTCAGCAGGTGCCAAGGCCTGTGTTTCCCATTGTCCTTGAGGATGTTAGTAGACTCCCTTGGATCCCACTGTCATCACCAAAACTGTTAAAGAACAAAATTCAATGAAGTAAATTAATTTTATTGGCCTTGGGACTTCCCTGGTGGCACAGTGGTTAAGAATCTGCCTGCCAGTGCAGGGGACACGGGTTCGATCCCTGGTCTGGGAAGATCCCACATGCTGTGGAGCAACTGAGCCCGTGCACCACAATTACTGAGCCTGCCCTCTAGAGCCTGCAAGCCACAACTACTGAGCATGTGCACCACAACTACCAAAGCCCTCGCACCTAGAGCCCGTGCTCTGCAACAAGAGAAGCCACCACAATGAGACACCCGTGCACTGCAACGAAGAGTAGCTCCCACTTGCCACAACTAGAGAAAGCTCGAGCGTAGCAACGAATACCCAACACAGCCAAAAAAATATTTTAAAAATTAAAAAAATAAATAAAGATCTTATTGGCCTTAATTCAGCAACTCATGAATCAGACAGCACACAATTTAGGAGATAGACACGAGCTCCAAAGAGCTATGCAATGCAAGAGATTTCATAGGCAAAAGGGAGCAGGAAAAAGGAAGTTATACTAGACAAAAAGGATATTGGTCGTTGCAAGGTTACTCTCCTTTACAAGGGAATGGCAGGGCTCTATCAGGCAGATTACCTATCTAGTGCTGATCAGGAAATTCCTGAGGGACTGGGACTGGTTTAAAATTCCATTTCTGGGAGGGCCAAAACTTTAAATTAAGTTTGATTTTGGTCACATGGGGCTTAGCATGAGCTACTCCATTTTGGGGCTGTTGTCTCATCTTTAAAACTCCTATAGGTGAGTTCTAACAGGGTTCACCTAGTGGGTGAACAATGGTGCTATCTGCCAGTATGCAGAATTCTGGAGGGGTAAGTTTGTGGGTAGAGAGGCTGCTTGAAGAAGGGCTGAAGTCACATCAGGAGACTGCCTAGTCCTTGTAGGAGCGAATGTCTTCTGTCGATAGCATCAGAGAACCTGGAGGGTGTGGAGCCAATGCCGTAAAGACCACCTGCTGCCACTGGAGGACACGTGCAAGCTGCTGTGTCAGGGGGCCAGGTAGCTGTCCTGGTTGCCCTCTGGTACATGCATCCTAGTGCCAGGCCTCAGCATGTTGCCAACTGATGTTTCAGTAGGAGGGGTGCTCATCCGTGCGCTGAGGCTCTGTTCCAGTCATCTGAACCACCCCAGGTTCTTTGTCAATGCCCCAGCCGCCAGGATGGAAAGAGAGAATGGATCCTGGCACCAGAGAGCTATTGATGCGATGGAAGAGAAACCAACGGCACATGAAAACTGAATAACTGAGGAGAGTTCAAGGGGTGACATGTAAAATTGTAACTGTTAAGGAAATGGGCCATGAGGTGGTACAAAACGCCAAGGCTAACAATATTTGAAATAGTAAAAACAAAGCAACAGGCCCAAAATTGAGTAGCTCATGTTAAGGGCCAAGCCACCAAAATAAAACTTAACTAAAAGCTTTGGGGGAATTTCCTGGTGCTCCAGTGGGTAAGACTCCATGCTCCCAACGCAGGGGGCCCAGGTTCGATCCCTGATCGGGAAACTAAATCCCACATGCATGCCGCAACGAAGAGCCCACATGCTGCAATGAAGAGCCCGCATACTGAAACTAACACCTGCTGCAGACAAAATAAATAAATAAATTTTTAAAAAAAGTTTTGGCTTCTCCAGAAGTGGAATTTTAAACCAGCCCCAGTCCATCAGGAATTTCCTGATCAGCACTAGTCAGGTAATCTGCCTGATAGACCCCTGCCATTCCCTTGTAAAGGAAAGTAACCTTATAACCAACCCGCTTTTTTGCCTTGTATAACTTCGTTGTTCCTGCTCCCTTCTGCCTATAAAAGTCTTTCATTTTGCAAAGCTCCTCAGGCTCCTTTCTATCTGCTAGGTTGGATGCTGCCTAATTCACGAATTGCTGAATATGGCCAACAAGATCTTTAAAATTTGCTCAGTTGAATTTCATTTTTTAATAGGAAGCTATTACCACCTGTAGGAGCAGGCTACCTGACAGAAGCTGTGGCCTTCAGTTTAGAGACATACTCAACCCATGGTCCAATACAAAGTGAGCTGGGGGAATAAGTACCTGAACCTGACTCTCCCTCTGACCTTCTGCCAGAGCCTGCCACTGGTCCAACCCAACTGGAAGCTGGAGGGCAGTCCAAGAAGGTCAGCTTTCCAAGTCTTAAGGCAGGGTTGAGAAGAACCAAGAGTTAATATAGGGGGGCGGGGGAAGGTGCCACTGGAAAATATCCAAAATACCCAAAAAGGAAAATGGGGACTGCTCGTCTATGCCTAATGTGTCCATGAATTTCCTTTTGAACTATGTGAAAGGAAAATAAAAATGGAGTCCGTATTGCTAAGAGAGCTCGCTCAGATGGAGCCAGGAGGTAATTGAGGAAGTGGGACTTATACACATCTCAGCCAGGATGGAATCTGAACTTTTGACCACTTATTGACTTATAAAGGCAGGCATCCAGAACATCTACACAATGTTCCAGAAACTTAAGATACTTAACAGACCCTTACCCTAAATAAATCATGACAGCCTATCCCTTAAGGGCAAATATTTCCTTTCTGCATTAGAGCCAATCATAATCCTTGCAAGACAACTTTAACAATCTTGTGGCTTTTGCCTTTATAAGCCTCTGATTCTTTCTCTTCTTCAGAACACTCTTTCGGTTTTACCCAAACCTGTGTCTCCCAATTTGCAATTCCCAAGACCCCAAATAAAGCTCTTTGTTCTATGGACACAGAAAAATTAGGATCGCTAAGCCAAAGAGTGCTGCTCACCACCCGATTCTGCAAGGGTTAAGTCATAACCCACTGCAGTTGCCGTCCTGACAGTTGCACTCCAAAAGGAATTTAAAGAAAAAAACAGGATGAGTCACCTTGTGCTTTGGATACACGTGAACAGGCAGGCCCACAGATAGTTAGATGTATATCTCAGGGAAAATTTTAATGGCCCTGGATTTCTGAAACTTCCCATACATAGAAAAGCACTAAAACTATTAACTTGAGATGTCTGTTCTTTATGATTTGCAGTATCTTTTTCTTTTGATGCACGCATTTGAAATTCTGTACCAAGATGTATGCTTGACTACACTTATTTCCTAGCCATATATAACCTGGCTTCTCCCCTACCTCTTCAGAGCAGTTCATCAGACCTGAGTGGTTCTCTCCTGGGCTTTAGTCCTCAGCAAGACCCCAGATAAAACTCAAACTAACTAACTCAAACACTAACTTTGTGTCTTTCTGTAAGTCAACAGTTCTTTGCAGCCTTGGTACTAATTATTGTTCGACAAATAATGTTCCAGATAACTTGTCTCCGTAGGGGTGGGGCTGAAGGGGGTGGTGGGGTAGGAAATGAAAATTCATAACCACTCAAAGGAAAGAGTTGTTTGTTTTGTCTGTTTGAGAACAAAATGTTCCCATCACAGAGGAGCTCGAGCAGGTTCTGTGTTTGGGGTGTGCTTATGGCACGGGACAGCAGCTAACACGGACAGCACCCAGACTGGTGTGGTCAAACAGATCCAGCAGATCGGCCCCTCCAGCGTTTGCACCGCTGCAGAAGCAGTCTCTTTGCTCTGTTCGCTCTGCTCAGAGAGCAGCTCTGTTTTGAAGTCCTGCCCAGCGCCCTGAGGCTCAGCCCACCTCGGCCACTACCTGATTTCCCTGAGAGCCACAACACAGAGCCTGTAGCAAGGAGATCTCTTCCGGCCTCCGGTTGGGGGCCTATTCTTGGAGCTCTGTTTCCTGAGTGCTTTACCTCCTTCCACATTGGGCCAGTTTGCTTGGCAGGAGCCCTGGGCAGAGCTTCTCCAACTTTAATGTGCAGAGGAATGCAAATCACTTGAGGTTAAACAGGCTTAGCTGGTTAAACTGCAGATTCTAATTTGGGAGGCGAGGGAGGGGGCAAAGACTATGTCTGACAAACTCACAGGTGTGAGCATGTTGTGTTCCTGTACCAGGCTTTGAGTAGCAAAGAACTGTGAATGTAAATCACCGGCTCTTAATTCTGCTGCACAGTATAATCCCCTGGGGAGCTCTTAAAGCGTTTATATTGCACATCAGTGTAAGGTCAACTGGCCCGAGGCAGGGGAACACAATCAGATTCACAGGTTGCATCAGACCGAAATTCTCCGGACCCCCCAGTTCCAGAAACTGACCTGGACACATTCCGGACCACCCAGTTCCAGGAACTGACCTGGGGACTTTGCACCCGGCCCAGCCTTCCCGCCTTTCGAGGGGCGGGACTAACGGTCCCCCAGGATACCCGAAAAGACCACCAAATAAGGAACACTCTGCGCCCTCCCAGATTCACCACACCCCTTTCCCTTCTTCCCCTATAAAATCTTGCCCAACCCTCGCCCCGGTGAGACTTCTCTGGCCCCTTTCTCTCGGACCAGTGAACCTCGCCCGGGAGCGCTCCCTAATAAAGCTCACTTGAAGCTTTCCTCTGTTTCGCGGTGCCGTTTGTTAAGATCCGACCTTACA
>NW_021698283.1:0-289 GCF_005190385.1 Monodon monoceros
AGTGAGGCAGGCAGGAGGAGTCTCAAATCAGAGGGCCCATAGAAGGAAAAAGGTGAGGAATCCCGCAGTTGGAACCTCCCCGCAGGTGGCCAGGAGCAGCGAGGCTATGGGATCCATGCCGGAGTGAACTCACACCAGAGGGCCCTCATCATGAAACTGAGCAACGTACCATTGGGAACTCAGAGCAGAAGGCCCACATTCCCATGGGGTTGGGAACCTGGCAGGAGTGTACTCGCACCACAGGGCACACATCAGAAAATTTTGTGAGCCCAGGAGTTAGGGCCTGACG
>NW_021698283.1:389-1265 GCF_005190385.1 Monodon monoceros
CAGGGCGCACATCAGAAAATTTTGTGAGCCCAGGAGTTAGGGCCTGACGCCAGAGGGCCCTCATTACTGAGGGGAGGAGACTCCCAGCAGGCACCAACTCCCAACTGAGGGCCCACATCGCCAAGGTGACGTGTGCCAGCCAGGCAGGAGTGACCTCACAGCAGAGGGCCTACCTCCCAGAAGGGTGAGGAACCCAGCCAGGATAAGGCTCTCACCAGAGGGCCCACTTCACCAAGGGGATCGGAACAAGGCAGGAGTGTCCTCACACCAGTGTGGCCACATTATAGAAAGGTGAGGAGCCCAGCACATGTGGCCTAAACCAGAGGACCCACATTTCCAAGGTGCTCCGAGTGAGGCAGGCAGGAGTAGCCTAACAACACAGGGCCCACAGAATAAAAAATGTGAGGAATCCAGCAGTTTGAACCTCCCAGCAGGTGGCCCAGAGCACGGAGTCTATGGGATCCAGGCCACAGTGAACTCACAGCAGAGGGCCCACATCATGAAACTGTGAGCAACCCAGCCAGTGGGACCTCAGAGCAGAAGGCCCACATCCCCATGGGGATGGGAACCTCGCAGGAGTGTCCTTGCACAACTTAGCACGTATCAGAAAATGTGGGAACCCAGCAGTTATGGCCTGACGCCAGAGGGCCCTCATCACGGAGGAGAGGAGGCTACCAGCAGGTTCCAAATGCCACCAGAGGGCCGACGTCACCAAGACAACGGGAGCAAGCCAGGCAGGAGTTACCTCACAGCAGAGGGCCCACCTCACAGAAGTGTGAGGAACCCAAACAGGATCAGACTCTAACCAGAGTGCCCACATCACCAAGGGGATGGAAACCAGGCAGGAGTGTCCTCACACCAGTGGGGCCACATCAG
>NW_021698284.1:0-3365 GCF_005190385.1 Monodon monoceros
TTGTAAAGCAATTATACTCCAATAAAGATGTTAAAAAAAAAATTTAGTGTGTTCAACATGTAGGCTCTGAAAACATAACACAAAATAAAACAAAGTCCCTTACATTTAAAGGGGAGGTGACAGACACTAAATCACTAAATGGGTAAACAAGTATATATATATATATATATATATATATATATATATATATATATATATTTAGAGAGAGGAAGAGAGAGAGAGGGAGACATAAAGCAGTAAGGGAGCTGGAGAGTGCCGTAGCGAGAGTGGGGATTGGTACGCTATATAGGTGGCCAGGAGAAATCTCTTTAACATTTGAACATAGGCCTGAAAAAACTGAGAGACAAGCCACACAGGCATCTGAGAGAAGAAATTTCTAAGGAAAAGAATAGCTAATGAAACAGCCCTTACATAAGAGCATGCTCTGTATTTTCAAGCAAAAGCAAGGAGACCAGTGACGGTAACAAATGGGAGAATAGTAAGAGAAAGGTCATATGGTGACCAGGCAGAAGGGGGTGGGGTGGAGGGTGGATGTCAGACCCCAGAGCCTGGTAGGCCACTCTACGAACTGTGACACTACTCTAAGAGACAGGGGAAGCCACTGGGAGATTTTGAGCAGAAGAATCACATGGTCTGACTTAGGTTTAAAGGATCCATGTTTGTATGAAACATGTCCAATGAAAGTAAAGAATAAAGGGAGAAAAAGAAGTGTTGTTGGTTTGAGGAGAGAAGAGAAAGTGAGAGTAGGAGAGTGAATGGACAAGAAAAACAGAAAGATTGCTGGGCATCACCAAAACCTATTTCAGCTTAATAATCATGATATTAAAGCGAAACTAGTTACCAATGTGGTGAGTTTTTCTCCAGCCACATAAAGCTGCTTGGGAGCAGTTTTGAAGCAGGCTGCACCCAGGCAACTCCACTCTCTACAAAACCCTCCCTGACCATTCCAGGTTTCAACCACCTCTTCCATTTCATCAGTTCCACAGATATTTCTCTAAAGACACATAGACTGCTTTCCACTCATGTAGAAAACAGTAAATTGCACGCACCACAACTATTGAGCTCATGTGCCTCAAGGAGAGAGCCTGCATACTGCAAACTACAGAGCCCACGCACTCTGGAGCTGGCGTGCCACAACTAGAGAAGAGAAAACCCACACACCACACTAGAGAGAAGCCTGGGAGCCGCAACTGGAAAGAAGCCTGAGCGCTGCAACAAAGAGACCACGCACCACAATGAAAGATCCCGCATGCCTCCAAGAAGATTCCACGTGCCACAACTAAGACCCAAAACAGCCCAAAAAACTAAGAAAATAAATAAATAAAATACATATTAAAAAAAGTAAATTGCATCTTTCATCAATTGCATCTTTTAACTTTATCTTGTCCTCCCAATCAGATTTTAATTTCTTCAAAAAACAGAACAATATGTTACCACATATTCCTAAACACAGGATAAACTCATATGTAAGGCAAGGCTATTTTTTTAAATGAATGTTAAAAGTGACAAAAATAAAATTTACTGTATAAAATATTTTTTTGTTCCCTTGGGCTTCAGTGGACTAGAATAGCCCCTTTCCCTTTAACTTTCTGCCTTCTTTAGAACCAATTCTACAATTTAAACAGCTGTTTTTTCATAGTAACTGTTTTGTAATAGAACTTTTTTAGCAATAACTCTCTAAAAGAGCCAAAATAAGACATATTAAAATAGAAAATGTTAATGTATTCCAGAACATGGGCAGGAGATTATGTTGCTGCCAATCATTTCCCGGAGAGATCTATAAGGAAGTTTAGGCCAATGAGAGTTTTATTTCTAAGCCACAGCCCAGCCTCTGTGTTGGATCACTGGAGCACAGAAAGATTTAATTCAATTTGATAAATTTGTCATTGAGCACCTATTATGTGCAAGGCTGTGCTAGATCTATAGAGTAAATAATGAAGATAAGAAAAGACTTATACTCAAGGGCCTTATTAAACAAGAAAGTATATATAAGAAAGAGTAGATGATATCTCATTGTAGTTTTGATTTGCATTTCTCTAATGATTAATGATGTGGACCATTCTTTCATGTGTTTGTTGGCAATCTGTATATCTTTTTAGGAGGAATGTCTATTTAGGTCTTCTGCCCATTTTTGGATTGGGTTGTTTGTTTTTTTGCTATTGAGCTGCATGAGCTGCTTGTAAATTTTGGAGATTAATTCTTTGTCAGTTGCTTCATTTGCAAATATTTTCTCCCATTCTGAGGGTTGTCTTTTGGTCTTGTTTATGGTTTCCTTTGCTGTGCAAAAGCTTTGAAGTTTCATTAGGTCCCATTTGTTTATTTTTGTTTTTATTTCCATTTCTCTAGGAGGTGGGTCAAAAAGGATCTTGCTGTGATTTATGTCATCGAGTGTTCTGCCTATGTTTTCCTCTAAGAGTTTGATAGTGTCTGGCCTTACATTTAGGTCTTTAATCCACTTTGAGCTTATTTTTGTGTATGGTGTTAGGGAGTATTGTAATTTCATACTTTTACATGTACTTGTCCAGTTTTCCTAGCACCACTTAAGGAAGAGGCTGTCTTTTCTCCACTGTTTATTCTTGCCTCCTTTATCAAAGATAAGGTGACCATATGTACGTGGGTTTATCTCTGGGCTTTCTATCCTGTTCCATTGATCTATCTTTGTCTTTTTGTGCCAGTACCATACTGTATTGATTAGTGTAGCTTTGTAGTATAGTCTGAAGTCAGGGAGCCTGAATGGCCATCATCAAAAAATCTAGAAACAATAAATGCTGGAGAGGGTGTGGAGAAAAGGGAACACTCTTGCACTGCTGGTGCGAATGTGAACTGGTACAGCCACTATGGAGAACAGTATGGAGGTTCCTTAAAAAACTACAAATAGAACTACCATATGACCCAGCAATCCCACTACTGGGCATATACCCTGAGAAAACCATAATTCAAAAAGAGTCATGTACCAAAATGTTCATTGCAGCTCTATTTACAATAGCCAGGACATGGAAGCAACCTAAGTGTCCATCAACAGATGAATGGATAAAGAAGATGTGGCACATATATACAATGGAATATTACTCAGCCATAAAAAGAAACAAAATTGAGTTATTTGTAGTGAGGTGGATGGACCTAGAGTCTGTCATACAGAGTGAAGTAAGTCAGAAAGAGAAAGACAAATATCATATGCTAACACATATATATGGAATCTAAGGGGAAAAAAATGTCATGAAGAACCTAGGGGTAAGACGGGAATAAAGACACAGACCTACTAGAGAACGGACTTGAGGATATGGGGAGGGGGAAGGGTAAGCTGTGACAAAGTGAGAGAGTGGCATGGACATATATACACTACCAAATGTAAAATAGATAGCTAG
>NW_021698285.1:0-2381 GCF_005190385.1 Monodon monoceros
AAAACGCATACGCCCTTTTTGGAAAAGTGCCTCATTGTCGACATTCTCCCTGTTTTCCTATGCTTTAAGTGCAATTCCAGTCTACCCCCTGAAATCGTTTTCCTGAAATTCTGCCCCGCTTTCAAGTCCTCTTCGAAGACTTACTTCAATACATTTTTGGACGATAGCTGTCATTCATAACTCTGCAGGTTTGTGAATTACAGTGCCCCTGAGCTCCTTTCTTCAACTCGCTTTCTTGTGAGCTGGCCGCAAAACCGCAGCATTTCTTCAGGCCCTATTGTGTTTCCCACAGGGCATGCTGAGCCTTTGGTTAATTCCTCTTCCTGGTGGGAGATGAGCGTTCCATTTGCCCGTGCAGACACCTACAGCTAGTCTCTCATTGGTTCTCCCTATTCCTGTTCATCTTGCGCAGAAATTGCAAACTGTGCCAAACAGGAGGTTAAAGGCACTGAGTCTCCTAATAGGGAGAGTGTTAGCAGAGCGTCTGGAATAGTCAACCTGAGTACCAGGGGACGAAGACAGAGATGCCTTTGAAAACGTTTCCCAATCACACGGTGGACCATACTCTGGGTTTCCCATGCATGTTTTAGCTGAAGGAAGAATCCCTTCAACCTGGAGAGTTGGGAACCATGGAATGGGTACCATGCAGTATGACTGCAAAGGGTCAGCCTTTGCTCACCGAACCTCACCAATGCTATCGGCCCGAAGTGTCCAGCCTTATGTCTCACCCAGCTCTGGGTGTAGATGTGGTAAATCCAGGTTGCATCACAAGTCCTGAATGAATTATTTAAGAATTGCTGTCTATTTCACTGTCATTTTGTTTTGTTTTTTAAATTTATTTTGATAATGGGATTAATCGGATTTTCACTGCTGTGTTTAGACCACTGTACACACCCAGCTCTGGGTGTAGATGTGGTAAATCCAGGTTGCATCACAAGCCCTGAATGAATTATTTAAGAATTGCTCTCTATTTCACTGTTATTGTGTTTTGTTTTTGAAATTTATTTTGATAATGGGATTTATCGGATTCTCACTGCTGCGTTTAGTCCGCTGAACACACGCTTGATTTCCTTATGGAGACATATAAATCCATGGGTTTTAAGATTCTTACTTGTCAGGTATATTCCCAGGCGTTGAATATGGGGTGTTGAGTCCATTTCGTTGAGCAAGGAGTAGGTCTTGTCTATTATATATATTCGACTTATGGAATGGTATCTGTGCTAATTTCAATCTCTGGTTTTATGCAGCACCCCAACTCACCTTTCCCCATAAGCAAGCATAAGTTGGTTTTCTAAATTTGAGACCCTGTTCTGTTTTCTAATTCAGTTCATGTGTAGCCAAGTTTACATTCCGTGTATTAGTGATATCTTATGATGTTTCTTTCACTGTGTGACTTATTTCTCATAGAATCATCGTACCTGAATCCACTCATTTTGCCGCTACGGGCCTGATGACGTAGATATCATTGCTGAGTGATATTCCATTGTACGTAAGTACCACAACTTCTTTATCCATTTTATGCTTTCTCGGATATTTAACTTGAACCGTAGACGAGGTTCTTGTAAACAGAGCCGTCCCAAACTTTGGGGTGGCTGTGTGTTTTTGATTTTAATTTCCCTAAGCTACAGGACCATAAGTGGAAGTGCCATAGGCTGTGATGCATTGTTTCCTACGTGTTTCAGGAAACACCATACACTTCTCCAGTGTGGCTGTTGTCAATTTACATCCCGTGCATCAGCATAACAAGGCTCCCTGTTCTCCATGACCTGTCCTGCCTTTCTGGATTTTACACTTTTTTCAGATGACCCTTTTGACTGGGGGGCAGTGAGACTTCATTGTAGTGCAGATTTCCTTTACACTCCTGCTTGGTTGGCCAAAAAGTGCGTATGCGTTTTTTCCTGAATATATTCAGGAAAAAACGCATACGCACTTTTTGGCCAAGTGCATCATTGTCGACATTCTGCCTCTTTTCCTATGCTTTAAGTGCAATTCCAGTCTACCCCATGAAATCGTTTTCCTGAAATTATGCCCCGCTTTCAAGTCCTCTTCGAAGGCTTACTTCAATACATTTTTGGACAATAGGTGTCATTCATAACTCTGCAGGTTTGTGAATTACAGTGCCCCTGAGCTCCTTTCTTCAACACGCTTTCTTGTGAGCTGGCCGCAAAACCGCAGCATTGCTTCAGGCCGTATTTTGTTTCCGGCAGGGCACGCTGAGCCTTTGGTTAATTCCTGTTCTTGGTGGGAAATGAGCGTTCCATTTGCCCGTGCAGACACCTACAGCTAGTCTCTCACTGTTTCTCCCTATTCCTGTTCATCTTGCGCAGAAATTGCAAACTGTGCCAAACAGGAAGTTAAAGGCACTGACTCTCCAAGTGGGG
>NW_021698286.1:0-1173 GCF_005190385.1 Monodon monoceros
GGGTCCCAACTCTCCAGGTTTAAGGGATTCTTCCTTCTGCTAAAACATGCATGGGAAAGCCACAGTATGTTGCACCGTGTGACTGGGAAACGTTTTCAAATGCATCTCAGTTTTCGTCCTCTGGTACTCGGGTTCAGCATTCCAGACCTTTTACTAACACTCTCCCCACATGGAGAGTCTGTGCCTTTAAACTCCTGTTTGGCAAAGTTTGCAATTTCTGCGCATGATGAACAGGAATAAGGAGAACCAAAGAGAGACTAGCTATAGGTGTCTGCACGGGCAAATTTAATGCTCATTTCCCACCAGGAAGAGGAATTAACCAAAGGCTCAACATGCCATGCCAGAACCAGATTAGGGCCTGAAGCAATCCTGCGGGTTGGCGGCCAGCTCACAAGAAAGCGAGTTGAAGAAAGGAGCTCAGGGAAACTGTAATTCACAAACCTGCAGAGTTAAAAATGACAGCTATCGTCACAAAATATATTGAAGGAAGACTGCGAAGAGAACTTGTAAGTGGGGCATAATTGCAGGAAAACGATTTCAGGGGGTAGACTGGAATTGCATTTAAAGCATAGGAAAAGAGGCAGAATGTAGACAATGATGCACTTGGCCAAAAAGGGCGTATGTGTTTTTTCCTGAATATATTCAGGAAAAAACGTATACGTCCTTTTTGGCCAACCAAGCAAGCATGTTAAAGAAATCTGCAGTACAGTGAAGTCTCACGGCCCCCGGTCAAAAGAGCCATCTGAAAATAGTGTAAAATCTAGAAAGGCAGCACAGGCCATGGAGAACAGGGAGCCTTGTTATGCTGATGGGCGGGATGTAAATTGCCAACAGCCACTCTGAAGAAGTGTATGGTGTTTCCTCAAACACCTAAAAAACAAAGCAACACAGCCTATGGCAGTTCGACTTATGGTCCTATAGCTTAGGGAAATTAAAATCAAAAACACCCAGCCACCCCCAATTTCCGGACGGCTCTGTAAACAAGAACCTAGTCTACGGTACAAGTTAAATATCCGAGAAAGCAAAAAATGGATAAAGAATTTGTGGTACGCACGCACAATGGAATATCACTCAGCAATGAAATCTACGTCATCAGGCCCGTAGCGGCATAATGAGTGGATTCAGGTACGATGATTGTACGAGAAATAAGTCACACAGAAAAAGAAACATCAT
>NW_021698287.1:0-1818 GCF_005190385.1 Monodon monoceros
CCTTAACCTAACCCTTCCCCTAATCCTAACCCGTACGCTAACACTAACCCGTACCCTAACACATACACTCACCCTAAACCTTTGTCGTACCTTAACCTGTACCCTAAACGGTCCCCGTCACTTAACCCTAACTCTAACCCTAACCCTAACCCTAAACCTTACACGAAGCCTTACCCTAACCCGTCCCCTAATCCTAACCCGTACGCTAACACTAACCCGTACGCTAACACATACGCTCACCCTAAACCATTGTCGTACCCTAACCTGTACACTAAACCGTCCCCGACTCCTAACCCTAATCCTAAACCTAAACGTAAACCTTACCCGAAGCCTTACCCTAACCCGTCCCCTAATCCTAACCCTTATGCTAACACTAACTCGTACCCTAACACGTACGCTCACCCTAAACAGTTGTTGTAACCTAACCTGTACCCTAAACCGTCCCCGTCCCCGTCCACGTCCCCTAACCCTAACCCTAACCCTTACCCGAAGCCTTACACGAACACGTCCCCTAATCCTAATCCGTACGCTAACACTAAACCGTTCTTGTACCCTAACCTGTACCCTAAACCGTCCCTGTCCCCTAACCCTAACCCTAACCCTAACCTTAACCCTAACTCTTACCCGAAGCCTTACAATAACCCGTTCCCTAATCCGAACCCGTACGCTAACACTAACCTGTACCCTAACACGTACGCACACCCTAAACCGTACTCGTATCCTAACCTGTACCCTAAACCGTCCCCGTCCCCTAAGCCTAACCCTAACCTTAACCCTAACCCTAACAATTACCCGAAGCCGTACCCTAACCTGTACCCTAATCCTAACCCATACGCTAACACTAACGCGTGCCCTAACACGTACGCTCACCCTGAACCGTTGTCGTACCCTAACCTGTACCCTAGACCGTCCCCGTCCCCTAAAACTAACCCTAACCCTAACACTTACCCGAAGCCTTATCCGAACCCGTCCCCTAATCTTAAACCATACGCTAACACTAACCCGTACCCTAACACGTACGCTCCCCCTAAACCGTTGTCCTACCCTAACCTGTAACCTAAACCGTCCCCGTCCCCATCCCCTAACCCTAACCTAACCCTTACCCGAAGCCTTAACCTAACCCGTCCCCTAATCCTAACCGGTACGCTAACACTAACCCATACCCTAACGCGTACGCTCACTTTAAACCGTTGTCGTACCCTAACCTGTCCCCTAAACCGTCCCCATCCCGTAACCCTAACCCTAACCTTAACACTTACCCGAAGCCTTACCCTAACCCGTCCCCTAATCCTAACCCGTACTCTAACACTAACGCGTATCCTAACACGTTCGCTCACCCTAAACCGTTGTCGTTCATTAACCTGTACCCTAAACTGTCCCCGTCCCCGTCCCCTAACCCTAACCCTAAACCTAACCGTTACCCAAAGCCTTACACTAACCTGTCCCCTAATCCTAACCCATACGCTAACACTAACCCATACCCTAACATGTATGCTCACCCTAAACCATTGTCGTAACCTAACCTGTACCCTAAACCATCCCCGTCCCATAACCCTAACCCAAAACCTAACCCTAACCCTTACCCGAAGCCTTACCCTAACCCGTCCCCTAATCCTAACCCGTACGCTAACACTAACCCGTGCCCTAACACGTACACTCACCCTAAACCATTGTTGTACACTAACCTGTACCCTTAATCGTCCCCGTCCCCGGCCCCGTCCCCTAACCCGAACCCTAACCCTCACCCGAAACCTTACCCTAACCCGTCCCATAATCCGAACCCGTACGCTAACACTCACCCGCACCCTAACACGTACG
>NW_021698288.1:0-1877 GCF_005190385.1 Monodon monoceros
CCTCTGTTAGGGACAGCCTCAGGGTCTCACTTAGGGACAGCGTCAGGACCTTGGTAAGAGATGGGTCAGAGAATGAGCTCAGGATAGTGTTAGGACATTAGATATTGATGGCAGCAGGGCCTTATTTAGAGACAGTGTCAGGGCCTGTGTTAGGACTAGCATCTGGGCCTCTGTTAGCTACCGTGTCAGGGCCTGAGTTAGGAATACTGTTAGGGCTTTAGTGAGGGACAGTTCTGGGCCAGATTTAGGAAGAGCATCTAGGCCTCAGTTAGGGACAGTGTCACAGCCTTGGGACAAATTCAGGGCCAGAGTTAGGCACAGCATAAGGGCTTCAGTTAGCATAAGAGGCCGGACAGTTGCAAGGGACAGGCTTAGGGTGAAGTTTAGGGATCGTGTCAGGAAATGACCTATGGGTAGTGTCAAGACCTTAGTCACTGATAGTATCAGGGCCTTGATTAGAACCAGTGTCAGGGTTTCAGGTAGGGACAGCATCAGAGCCTGACTTAGAGAGAGCCTCAGGGCCTGAGTGAAGCCTAGCATCACGCCCTTAGCTGGGGGCACTGTCAGGGCATGATGTAGGAGCTGCATCAGGGCCTTTGTTGGGTCAGCAATAGGGTCGTAGTTAACGACATGATCAGGGCCTGAGGTGGTCACAGCTTCAAGGCCTCAGGTAGGCATAGCTTCAGGGCCTAAGTTAGGCACTGCCTCAGGCCTTCATGTCGGGACAGCGACAGGGTTTTCTTAGGGACAGTGTCAGGACCTTGGTTAGAAATGGCTCAGATTCTTAACTCAGGATAGTGTCCAGATTTTAGTTATTGCCGGCAGCAGGTCCTATATTAAGGACAGATTCCGGGACTTAATTAGAGACAGTGTCAGGGCCTTAGGGAGAGCATTAGGGTTTCAGTGAGTATAAGAGGCAGGGAATTATCTTGGGATAGAGTCAGCTTCCAGGCCAGGGATAGTGTCAGGAAATGAGCTAGGGATAGTGTGAAGACCTTTGTTATTGAGAGCATCAGGGCCTTAGTTAGGACCAGTGTCAGGGGCTTATTCAGGACCAGTGTCAGGGCTTGATGTAGGGATAGCGTCAGAAGCTCACTAAGGTACGGCAACAGGTCCTGAGGCCTATCTTTAGGGCCTGAGTGAGGGACAGTGTCAGGACATGTCGTAGGAGTAGTATGAGTGCCTCTGTAAAATCAGCCTTAGGGTCTTCGTAAAAGACATTCTCAGGGCCTCTGTTAGGGACATCCTCAGGGCCTCCCTTAGGGACAGCGTCAGGGCTTACTTTGGGACAGTTTCAGGACCTTGGTAAGACGTGGGTCAGCATATTTGCTCAGGATAATGTCAGGACTTTAGATATTGATGGCTGCAGGGCCTTAGAGACAGTGTCAGGGCCTGACTTAGGACGAGCATCAGAGCCTTTGTTAGGTACAGTGTCAGGGACTGAGTTAGGTGTTGTGTCAGGGCCTGAGTTTGGACGAGCCTCCAGGCCTCAGTTAGGGGCAGCGTCACGGCCTCGGGACTAATTTCAGGGCCTTAGTTAGGGACAGCATCAGGGATTTAGTTAGCATAAGAGGCTTGACATTAGTTAAAGACAAGGTTAGGTTAAGGTCTAGGGATAGTGTCAGGGCATGACCTAGTAATAGTGCCAAGACTTCAGTTACTTAGAGCATCAGGGCCTAATTTAGGACCAGTGTCAGGACTTCAGGTAGGGACAGCGTCAGAGCTGGACTTGGGAAGAGTGACAGGGCTTGAGTTAGGCTTAGTGTCAGGGCCTTAGCTAGGGACAGTATCAGGGCATGACTTAGACGCAGCATAAGGGCCTAGGTAAGGTCAGCCTCAGGGGCTTTGCTAAAGCCATGATCAGGGCCTCTGTTAGG
>NW_021698289.1:0-2795 GCF_005190385.1 Monodon monoceros
CTTTGAAGGCACTTTAATCTCAATATATGTGTCACAGGACAAAAACAAAACAAATTTGTATGTTGAGGCCCTGGCCCCTAATGTGATGATATTTGGAGATGGGGTTTTGGGAGGTAATTAGGGTTGGATGAGGTCATGACAGTGGAACCCTGGTCCAATGGAATTAGACCCCTATAAGAAGGGACATCATAGAGCTCTCTCTCTCTCTCTCTCTCTCTCTCTCTTTCTACCAGGTGAATGTGAGGACAAAGCAAGAAGGTGACCATCGGCAAGCCAGGAACAGAGCTCTCACCAGAACGTGACCATACTGACACCCTGATCTCTGATTTTCAGCCTCCAGATCTGTGAGAAAATAAATTTCTGCTGTTTAAACCACCCGGTATATGATATTTTGTTGTGGCAGCCTGAGTTGACTCATACATACAGCTATAGAGAAAAGATAGATGACCTACAAAGATAAATGACAACAGACTTGTAAAACAGTGACATCAAACAAATGCTATACCATATACCTTCAGATTTCTTAAAGAAAATTATGTTAACTCAGAATGTTACATTAAAGTACAAGAAAAAATTCAGACATTTTCAAATAAATACTGTAAAATGTGACATCAATGGTGAAACTCTGGGCAAAGAATATTGAACCCAGAAAGAAGGAATGGTAAACATGACAGAATGGTGAGAAAGAAATGGATAAATAACCAGGTAAATTTAAAACAACATTACTATGTAAATACAATAGTACACTTAAAGAGACAGCAGAGCAGTGGTTCAGAACATTTCAGAAGCTGGCCTGCCTGTGTTTTGAATTCCATTCAGTCATTAGTTAGCTGGGTCATCCTTGGCAATATATTAGTTTCCACATCTGAAAGTTAGGCATCATGAGGATTATATGAGTTAATATAAGCTAAGATCTTAGAATAGTTCCAGGCACAAAATGAGCAAGTTATAGCTCTTAATATTTCTGTGAATATGACCACTATTATTTCAAAATAATAGTGCCTAATTTAAGGGCAAAAAATATGAAACTAAAACATAGGACTATAGTAATAATTCAGATAAGAGTGAGTGACAGGTGTTGAAATATTAAAGTCATATATATATATTTTAAATGTAGTTGTTTAAAAAAACTTTTTTTATTGGAGTAAAATTGCTTTACAATGTTGTGTTAGTTTCTGCTGTACAATGAAGTGAATCACCTGTATGTAAACCTATATCCCCTCCCTCTTGGACCTCTCTCCCACCCTCCACCCCCATCTCACCCTTCTAGGTTGTCATAGAGCACTGAAATGTGCTCCCTGTGCTATACAGCAGGTTCCCAGTAGCTATCTATTTTATACATGGTAGTGTATTTATGTCAAACCTAATCTCCCAATTTGTCCCACCCTCCCCTTCTCACCTGTGTCCACATGTCTGTCCTCTATGTCTGTAGAGATAATGATTATCTTTGTCTCATTTCGTTAATTATGCAAGCTAAAGATTAAGGATACTACTAAAGGAAAATACATAGAAAAGGAAAATGTCTTCTAGCAAATAGTCTGGATAAATTTTGAATGTATCCATCTGGACAGAAAATGCATGTCATCTATGAGAAGTTAAAAGTCACACTAGCCTGAATCTTTGACATGAGAGCAGTCAGTGTCAGAAGATATAAAAAATGGTGTACAACATTCTAAAGAAAAGACTGTTTGGTTTAAAGATAGTATGTCCAGACAAGATTTTCAAGTATGAAAGGAGCTATTAAACCTTTTCAAATATACAGGAGCATAAAGGACACGGTGGTCAGAAACCTTCTTGAAAAAACATATTCAATGATGAAATTCAGCTAATTAGAGAAGATATTTTTTAATCCCCAGAAATGCAGCATCGATAGTGAAAATTCCTCAAGGGAAGCACTAAAAGCTTTTAAACATAAAAGCAAGACTAAACTTCTATGGGAATCGTAGTAGAACAGAATATCAATAGTATAAGGCTTGATAGGATAAGCAACAAAAACCAGGTAAAAAGGGAAAGTAAGGGAGAAGTGTTACTGTGATAATCAGTTAATCTTTTATAGCAACAGGCAAACCAGTACTGTTTGAAATTAAAATGAGTAGTTAAAAAATTATCTCAGCACGCTGATTCTATTTATATTTTTTCTTATATTTACACAGTTATTTTAAAATTTATTTCTCTTGTGGTTAAAAAAAGAAATCTGCAATTAGCAATTCCTTCAGTTTCATTTCAATTTCGTTTTCCTCTGTTAACTTCTAGTAAAATGAGTCAGCATCTTTCAGTATATAGTATATTATATACTTTCAGTTATAACAGTCTATTCTTTTTCTTCTGTTAAATCTAGTAAAATGAGAGTGGACACCTTTCAGTAAAATAATAATCCAACTGTTATAATTGTCCCTCTATCTATCTATCTATCTACCTATCACTTATCAATAACTTCCCTTATCTATCATGTCCTTTTATAGGTACCTATAGAAAGATCTCCAGAATAGTGTTCATTAAACACATAAAGGCTGACTTGGGGGGTTGGGGATTTTAGTGATGTTTTGCTTTCTCCTTTGTACTTTTTAAATGGCTTGAAATTTTTATAATGAGTATATATATATATCACTTTTATAAAACAAAAATAATATTTATAAACAAAAGATTAGAGTTTGTTCCTGATTTGATAAATTTAACAGTAGTATCTTTTTGATTTTTTAGTTGTTTTGCACAACTAACATAATATGCTTCCTCCAATGGTAATTTCAGATGGTTCATAGCTATCATATATAATCTCTCATTGCTCATGTAAATGA
>NW_021698291.1:0-1020 GCF_005190385.1 Monodon monoceros
CAAGGGTATAAGATGACCTTCGGCCGTATCTACATGTTCTTACGTACATTGCCTAGAAATTCATTTAAAATGAAAATCGTTAGGTTCTGTCAGCCTCTTTATAATTATCAACCCCAACTGAGAAAAAAACACGGAAAAGGGCTTCCCTGGTGGCGCAGTGGTTGAGAGTCCGCCTGCCGATGCAGGGCGCACGGGTTCGTGCCCCGGTCCGGGAGGATCCCACGTGCCGTGGAGCGGCTGGGCCCGTGAGCCATGGCCAGTGAGCCTGCGCGTCTGGAGCCTGTGCTCTGCAACGGGAGAGGCCACAGCGGTGAGAGGCCCGCGTACCACAAAAAACAAACAAAAACATGGAAAATGTTACTGCATGATTATAAACATAATTTAGAAAGTATTCTTTGAAGAAAACAATTAACTTAATATTCAAAATAACCGTACATGTAGGTATTGCTGTTAACTCTGTTTTATGAAGGAAGAGAGTAGATTTCAGGAATGTTGTGAAGATTTCCAAATTCACAGTGCCAATAAATGGCAGGCCCAAGATCAAATATTCTTCGGTTGTATTAACGTATTCATTAAACTCTCCTGCAAAGCTCATATATGCCAGCCTCTTTGCAAGGTCAAGATTCCCTGCCCCACTCTTTAGGAAGATTCTGTCACAAGGCAGACAGATACACCAGCCAAGAAATTGCCATACTATGTGCTACATGCTACAAAAAAAGAACATTCATCCTCTCTGGTAGGCTACGAAAGTTTCCAGGAGGGTATTCTATCTGATCTGGGTTTGAAAGGGTGCTATTACCTCATGGACTAGAAAGCGCATAGGCAGAGCCAGGGAAGCCAGGAGCAGCCTCACTTGTTTGTGGATGATAGTGGTTTGGGACTATGGGAACATGAAGAGTCAGGGCCTGAGTGGCAGGAGGTATGACTACCTTTAAGCTTTAACTAGCTACTTTTAGGGGCTGGATGATGTCCTCATATGGTCTGAAAGTCCTAACCCCCAATGTAAACTTATTGGTCTTT
>NW_021698292.1:0-1794 GCF_005190385.1 Monodon monoceros
TCCCCATTTCTCTCATTCCTTGTCGCCACTCTCCACCCCGCGCCCCCGTCCGCTTCCCTGGTGCTCACCGACTTGGCTGAAACCACGACCATCTTTAGTTTTCCACGTGCGTTTTGGGGTGCTGGGGCGGGCGTGGAGGTCCTGTTCAGGACTCATACCCACTGGCGGTCATCCCTGCGAAGCAACCAGAGGCCTGCCCACAGGCAGAAGACAGTCTGGCGCATGCCAGCTCGGCAGCTGCTGAGAGATCAGGAGGCTCAGGGCGCACCTCCTGGCCCTGGCCCATCCGCTGGGAACAGCTTCCACTGGCTCTGTCACCCATCCCACCCCACACCTGCCGCCAAGTGACACCCGCATTTTCCCTGGGCCCATCTGGTGCCCGCCTTGAGCCCAGCGAGCACCAGGGCAGGCAGGCATCCCTTCTACGTGAGGAGCCTGAATGCAGCCCCGGATGGTGGAGCGACTCACCCTCGCGGCTGCTCAGTCGGTTGGTTAGAACCGTGGCCCGAGTTTCCCACAGGCCCAGGGCTCTGATGAGGCTCCCAGTCCCCGGCTTATCCTCTTGAGTCTCCCCACGCAGTGGCAGGGGTGGGGTCCACTCAGTGGCCTGAGTGCTGGCCTGCAGAGGACGCCTTGTAGAGTCCCCAGGTCCCTCTTGGACGCAGGTGGGGAGGAAGCCCAAATAACTCACTGGACCAGAGCAGCCGTCCGTGGGTCCTGGGCCCTCCACTCTGGGGCTGGGACAAACTTCTTCCTGCTGCCCAGCGGAGCCCATCCAGCCATCTGCCCCGCCCCCTCTCCATCAGTCACTCACGCAGTGCCGGGCTCCCTCTTTGCCTCCCTGGCTCCTGGGCCAGCACATGGACCCAGGGGTGGCGCTGAGTCCTACCATCCGGTGCCCCTCTGCTGGGCGGAGCTGCCGTGTGGCCCACAGTCTCACAACGTGGTGGCACCTGCCAATGGGGATGGGTGTCGGGGCCTTTGCCGCATGTCACATCAGGGGGGAGGACGAGAGGTCCGGGGCAGGGCAACACGTTCCTGGCCGCTCTGCGCCCAGATGCGGGGACAGAGATGTTTGGGTGGCCCGGGCTGCAGGGGTCTGAGTTCGTCAAGGGGGTTGGGCTTTCTCACCATAACGGAGGGCCTGGTCAGGCGTTCTGCCTCGTGGCCGGGGACCCTTTGCTTCCGCGTCAGTCACCAACTCCGCCCTTTGCCTTTTGCAGAGGGTCTCAGTGCGGACTACGTGAAGGGGGAGAACCCGGAGGCCGTTGTGTCCCCAAGGGAGGACCTCCAGGGTCACTGTCTTGTGAAGGCCCCTAGCGGCTGGGCCCGCACCGGCAACCTGGGCCCTAGAAACAAGGGACGCTCAGGTGGCCATTTCTAGAACTTCCAGCCAGAACGATGGGCTGATGCCAGGGACACGGGGAGCACAGCCAGGGCCGTCTGATCACGGTGCGGGCTCAGCCTCTGCTCCCCGCCTGCAGAGACAGACTGGCGCCGGCCAGACGCCGGCGGAAGCTGTGGGGATCCTTTAGACCTCGACCCGGGCCCTTTCCATCTGAAAACTGCCACAGGCAAGAGGGAGGCCCACCCCCGCCGTCCTGTGATCGTCAGGCACTTGCTGGCCGCGGTGAGCCGCCAGCGGTTACAGGCTGCGTGACGTCAGGCTGCCGGCCTGGAGTGGCCAACCTCTCAAGGCAGATGCAGCCTGTGGCCCCAGAATGCCAACGAGGCGACCAAGAAAGGCTTCACGGAGAAGGGGAGCAGGCCGCTTGTCGTCAGCCGAGGCCGGGG
>NW_021698293.1:0-35716 GCF_005190385.1 Monodon monoceros
TATATATATATATATATATATATATATATATATATATATAGTCTACATACAGATTAGGAGAGAATATCTGCAAATCATACGTTGCATCAAAGAGTATAAGCTTTCAGTTTTAAGATGAGTAAGTTCTGAGAATTTTAATATGCATTATGGTGGCCATAGCTAACAACGCTGTATTATATATTTGAAAGTTGCTAAGGGAGTAGATCTCAAAAATTTTACCACACAAAAAAGTTAATGATGTGAGTTTATAGAGGAATCCTTATTGCGGTAATCATTTCACACTATATATCTGTATCAAATCACCACACTGTACATCTTAAACTTACACAGTGCTGTATATCAATTATGTCTCAATAAATCTGGAGGAGAAAAAAAAAAAAGAAGAATTTCAAGATGGACACAAGAGCATGAAACCAAGCATGGGCGTTTCTGAGTGAAGAACCTTGTGTCATATCCATGTAGCTGGTCCCAGTTCTACCTGCAAGACCACAACGAATATCTGACCACTGGTCCCCATCACCAGGGCTAACAACGTGCCTGAGCTCCCACCTTGGTTACTACAGCAGTCTCCTAATTGGCGCCCCAATCCTGCTTTTGCCCCTTCAGTCAGTTGGTAGGACAGCAGCCAGAGGAAGTCAGATGATAGCCCTCCTCTGCTTACAACCATTCACTGGTCCTTTATTTCACACAGAGTAAAAGCCAATGTCCTTTAAATGGCCGACAATCTGTTGACAACACCAAGGGCTCTATCCCTTGCTCACTTAACTTCAACCACCCAGCATTCCCAACTTTCCTCAAACAAGCCAGCCATGTTCCTTCTTTACAGCATTTTACCTTGCTCTCCCCTCTGCCTGGAATCTGCTTTTGCCACCTATGCACACTATGTATGCCCTCCCTCATATCTTTTCAGTCTTATTCACAGGTATTTACTGAGCAAGACTATGTGCTGGACAGTATTCAAGGCACAGATGTTTGGACCCAGCATCTCTCTGATCCTTCTGAGATGGAGCATCATTTCATAAACTTACTGGTTATTTTTTCTGGAAAAAACAGATACATAAATATGGGAGTGTAGGAATCGCTCAGGCAAAATCCCAAATAATAGATACAGATGTTTAATTATCAGAAAGGTGGAGCATAACTTCCCAACTCCCTAAATGTGTCCTGCACGCAGTGACAGCCTTCCAAACGGTACACACTGAATGGAAGGGAGTAAAGATTGATGTCACAGTGAGGAACTTGACAAACTCCACCTCAGCCAGGTGATCAAGGGCAACATCAACAGTAGTAAGTCATCTGCAGAGCATGTGCCCTTGATATGAAGTGAAACACATAACCCCAGGTTAATCACGAGGGAAACAACAGGTAAATCCCAATTCGAGACTGTCAAGGTCATCAAAAACAAGAAATGTCTCAGAAACTATAACAACTAACAGTGTCCTAAAGAGAAATGGCAGCTAAATGGAATGAGGGTGAGATATCCTCAATGCAATCCTAGAAGAAGAAAAGGTAAGTCTAAGAAAATTTGAAAAAAGTGTGGGTTATAGTTAATCATCAGGTGTCAACACTAGTTCATTAACTGTAAAAATGTACCCTAATGACATGAAACGGTAATAAGAGAGGAAACCGAGTCTGGGCTAATTGTGAAATCCTGCACTATTCTTGCAAATTTTCTATAAATCTGAAACAATTTTAAAATGAAAATGTATTAAACAAATTTTAATTTTTTTCTAACACATATTATTTTTAAATTGTCCTACCAGTAATTACTATTAATTTCCCCTGTCACCTAGCTGTACTGTTTCATTTTGTTAAATAGAATTTATAACAGAGAGAAGTAAATTACCCATGATAGTAGAAAATTTCCAATAACACCAATTTTACATATTTTATGTTAAATTAAGAATGCACATGTGTATAATCATTTATTATATATTTTGTTATTTGGGAGTTTTTCTTTTTTTTCTTTTGGCTGCTGTCATTTTACTGGTATGGCTGTATCCTGAGTCACTTTCTAAGAAGTCACTCACCAGAGATGTCTGTCAGGACTCAGAAGTGAGTCTACATGTCACTTCATGGCTGAACATATTCAAACAGCCCATTTATAAAATAAAAATAAAATAACTAATAATTCATTGTGACTGGTTCATTTATTCCAAGAATGCTTTTTAAAATTTTGTTTCCATGCTTACATTTCATACTAATGGAACAAAGTCAAATTATGTGCCAACTCAAATATTACATTAGAATAATGAGAACAGAGTTCTGACCACAAAAATTCAATGTTTCATCCTGATATTTTCTAATCAGAAGTGTTTTTTAAAATATTCAGGGATTCCCTTCTGGCGCAGTGGTTGGGAGTCTGCCTGCCGATGCAGGGACACGGGTTCGTGCCCCGGTCCGGGAGGATCCCACATGCCACAGAGCGGCTGGACCCGTGAGCCATGGCCGCTGAGCATGCGCGTCCGGGGCCTGTGCTCCGCAATGGGAGAGGCCACAGCAGTGAGAGGCCCGCGTACCGCAAAAAGAAAAAAAAAAAAAATTCAAACTCAGTTCCTAGGGGATAGCTGAAAGTGACAATATCAGAAAGCCCAAATGGCACACAAACTTGCAAGTGATTGTAGATGTTGTCATATAATAATCCAGAAATAAATTACCTCTTAGAAGATTACATAAAATTACTTGAAGCTCAAACCCTGGAATGCTTCCCAATTTTGTCAGACTTACATGTTATTATAATGTCTATATCCATTTAGCTCATGAGGTAGGTAAAGATAAAAAGTGATCTGTTCTTATGTGTTTAATACAGTTTAAAAAAGTATATAATGCTCCTAAGAAATCAGGTTAGACCTGGAATACAGATGAAAATATGAAATGAAAGTACTTTTGCTTTGTACAAGAGCAGTAGCCCATCATGTACAAATATGTCAGATGACAAGGTACCTTCATGTTAAAAAAGAAAAAAATGCCATCACTGCAAAAGAAAGCTTTATTGATTGTACTGAAGTAAAAGGAAAAACTAGATATGATATACCTCAGGTAATTACGAGTATATTGGGAAAAGATAATGTTGACATAAAAATGCTCATGCTCACAGATATCATACAGGTGTAACTGTGGCATATGTACGAAGACGTAGAAGCCACTTTCCTCCACTGAGCATGACGATGCCAAAATTGTGACCTGATCATTTCTTAACCTTAATAGACAAAATTTCTGCTCCCACAATTTAAAATATGACCTTTAAAATACTGTATAATGAGACGATGTGATATTTTAATGTCTGTTCTAAGTAGTACTTTAAACACACATAAATCTATCTAATTGTCAGTCAGAAAGATCAGATACAATCAACTATCATTCTATGCAAATGAATGGCATGTAACAAATATTCATATATGTGTGCGCCTATATAAAACATGTTAGCATATATGAATAAAATCAACTATGTTATATTAATATTTAACGTAAAATCATATTAACAAATACACTGTGGTGAAATAAGAAGCATATAGGTATAAATAGATTACAAATTTTTATGCAGTTGTCACAATGGGATAATATTGTGACCAAAGTGGAAATTGTAAAGAAAGTCATCCAAGAAAAACATCTTGACTATAGGAAAAATCGCATGCTTATTATAAGGCCTCTCCCCTTGTTTACAACCAATGTCAGAAAGTAACCTTGAACTAGGTTAGGAGAATAAAAACTTTAACAAAACATAGGAATACTCTTTCTGTTGTAGAAAATAAACCAAAATAAAAAGTAAATGAATAAGCTACGAAGATTCTACAGATAGAAATATCAATTCTTATGGGAAAGAGACTTAAAATACATAATAAGGAGATTATAGATATCCTAATTTCACCTTTTGAATGGCGCTATACAACATTAAGCTAAAAACTTTCATATTCTCTATTAGCAGAAAATTTATTTGCTATGAATGTATTTAATTTACAAAAAGCAGCCCCTGTCTTACCTTTTAAGTATTCTGTTGAAGTTTTAAGTTTTAATATATTTCATCTTAAATGGTCTTATGAAGTATGCAATGGCTGGTATTTTAAAAATCGTCACTGTGCCTGGAACTTCTAAAAGTGATTCAGGATTTTTTAAATTACATTCTTATAAAAATTTGGTATTGACATGAATATTATGATTTTTAATAATACTAGTCACATTGGAATATTGCAGAAAATTTTTCAATCAGCTTATGTGTATAAATATTTAAGACTGTCACTGTATTATGAGAAAATTTCAAACACAGCAATATTTTGACTTGAAAATGAGAAAAAAGCTAAGAACTACATCTTAAATATTGCTCATTGTGGGGCTTCCCTGGTGGTGCAGTGGTTAAGAACCCACTCCCCAATGCAGAGGACACGGGTTTGAGCCCGGGTTCGGGTAGATCCCACATACAGCGGAACAACTATGCCCGTGAGCCACAACTACTGAGCCTGCGCCCTAGAGCCTGCGAGCCACAACTACTGAAGCCCACACACCTAGAGTCCGTGCTCTGCAACAAGACAAGCCACCGCAATGAGAAGCTGCACGCCGCGACAAAGAGTAGCCCCCGCTCACCACAACTAGAGAAAGCCCATGCAACAACGAAGACCCAATGCAGTCAAAAATAAAATAAATTAAATAAATTTTAAAAAGAATGATTTGTAAAAAAATAATAATAATAAATATTGGTGACGTAAAGAAAATAGCACAACATGAAAGTTGTGAGTTAAGTTTTATTGGGGGAAAAATAAAGACTATATCCAGGGAGACAGAATCTCAGATAGCTCCAAGAAACTGTTCCAAAGAGGCAGGGGGAAGGTCAGTGTATATGTAATTTTGGTGAAGGGGGAGTACACGCAATCGAGCACATCTAATTTTTGCAGAAGGTTTCTGCTCGTCTCATGCAGGCTCCGGCTAGTGACGTCACCATAAAGGATTTCAGTGCTTCTCTAGACACGAGGAGATACAAGAACTGGGCTCATAAAATCTGCTCCTGAAAGTATCTAACTCTCTGAAGAGCTGTCCTGCCAGCTTCCCCCAAGCACAGAGCGGGTCATTTCCGCTCTCCACCCTGAACTCCTTTCAGGGGGTGTTGAAGGTCAGCGGCTGCAGCAGCTGCACCAGCACCTGATTTAATCCTTGTCGAGGTAGATGGCAAGTGCCGATCCATAGCTGACAATACGCTCCAAATAATTTTATTCCTTTAAGACGGAAAAGTAAAGTACAATAAATTCTGATTCTGACATGTTTAAACTATAAAACTTAACATAGTGTGTTTTACTACACTGTTTTTTTTACTCTTTGGGGCACGAACCCGTGTCCCCTGCATCAGCAGGCGGACTCTCAACCACTGCGCCACCAGGGAAGCCCTGTTTTTTTACTCTTTCAATACGTTTTCAACTAGATCCACGTTACCTGCACATCATCCGTGTATAGTCTGTTAGTTAAGGTCTTTGAACAAAGGAATAAGTGGATAATTCCGTGCTGTTGAGGACAAGGGGCGGAAACATTTCTCTTGGTCACTAAAAAAAAGAGACATTTTTACAACCTTCCGGGGGCGTCTGAGGAAACGCAGCAGAGTCTGTCTGCGACGGTGAACTCTCCCGGTCGCCCGCGCCCCAGCTCCTTCCCCGCGGCCCGAGGGTCCGGGGCCCAGCCGCGCCGCCCACGAGGACACGCGCTTCCCGCGCTCCGCCTCGGGCGGAGCTCCTCCCGCCAACCGCCCCGCGTCCGGAACAGACGCCCCGCCGGGAACAGCCTCCACGCCGCCGGCCCCTCGTAGACCGGATCCGAGGGACAACAAGCGACATCGAACGTTACCTGAGAAGGTGGGGATACACCGCGCGGGGTGGCCGGAAAGGAAGACGCGGAGCCTCGAGGAGCGGCCACAGCCCCTTTGCACCGGCCGGGGCGCGGGCGGGGAACGTCTTCCTCCCGCAGACCAGCCAGCCCCACACGCGGGCCCGCAACCGCCATGGCGCCTCCACTCCGTCCTCAGGGAAGACCGCCCATCAAGTCCGGGTGCAGTTGCGCATGCGCCCCATCGCCTGTGACATAGTGGCTTCGTGCCCCCCCTGCAGGCCCTTGGGGGAAGTGTAGGATGCTCGAAATCACTGGAGAACATGTGGCCCTTCCCAGCCAGGATGCTAAGTTACTCAAAATCTCAGTGCCCCAGCCTCTCTGCTGATGGCACTGGTGATGCTCTGATCCAGCCATGCCCGCTCTCTTGCCTGAGATGTGCCCCACTCTTTGGAGCCATGTCATCTGGTTTTTAGGTCATCCCCCCAAAAATGATAATAACCTCTATTCTATGCCACAATGACAGTATCCATTTCAGGTCCCTAAAAAAAGAGCTACCAATTTCCACCATCAGATTCTCCACTGGATCTTCAACCTGTTAGACACAGAGGACAGCTGCTCTGCTTCGAATAAAATTCTCTATAGTAATATACAGAGTTGATCACAATCACAAATAACTGAAACAGAAGATGAGAGTAGAAAATCTATGGACTTTTCCTCATTTGAGAATAGGAGTCCACAGTTAATTCCAAGAAATCGTTAGCTATCTGAAGCAGTGGAATACAGCTGACATACCTTGGAGCTTGTCAGGGAGGGAATCAAACTGTGTTTTCCCTCATTTAGCAAATCCTCTCAAAAAATAAGGAAACAAGAAAAAACGTTCTGCTTATGACCACCTTTATTCAATTATATTTTTATGCACAAGAAAGTAATGTAAAATACGTTAAATATAAAATATCAGAAAACAAAATGATAATGTATTTAAGATACACATTTCTAATATCCAAAATTATTTACAAAATTCATAATCAGTTCCTTAAATAAACAAACTCATGAATTACATTTTAAAACTTATCCTTTCAGAACTTCACGTGGGATTTTCTGTTTTCAGACTTTGGAAAGTAATTTTTCTTGAAAAAATTTCTTCAGAACATACTTTTGTTACAGACTTTAAAATTAGCTGCTTAACAGATATACATGAAAATATCAGTTGTTTGAACCTTTCATAAACTTACACTCACATCATATAACAGCTCAACAAAGGCTTCGAAATAGCAAATGATTCTGCTTGTTGATTTTCTTCCAATAAGAGATTCAGGGACCCAGCAACGTTCGATTTGTGGATTGTCCAAGAACAACATGTGCTTTCAACTACGGGTATGTTCCTTGGGTTTATGCCACTCAGTTGTAACGGGAAAATGTATGGCAAATCAGGGAGCGTGTTTCCAGGGCCTGAGCCTCTACATAGAAAATATCACTTCCATCCCCAATTTACTTGCTGGGAACCACTTCACTGTGAATGATCTTCGTCCTTAGGGCTCCAGAGAATGTGGACCTTTTAGACACAGCAGGTGGGGGCATCAGACAGAGCTCACCTTTGAGGAGAGCCCTTCTTGCAGTGTTCATGCTGGTGCAGGAAGGTGGGGTACAGGCGCCCTGTCTCTTGCTTGTGCTAGGACATAGGTATCCTGGTCACTCCTGCTACATGTCCGCCTGCATCTGCCCATGTTAGGAGGCCTGTGTACCTGTGCCTGCCTGAGCTCACTCACGCCAACAACCCATCTACTCTTGCTGGAGCCTGAGGACCTGTCTGGCTGTGCACGTGCCTATGCATCTCTGCATCGAAGCCCTCTTTATATAATTTGAAAACTGAAGCCCAGAAAGAGGCAGGGACTTGTCTAGGACACCATATGTGACCAGAGGCCAGAATAAGAGTGAGGAATCCAGCTCCCTAAGCCAGTACTCAGTCCCTCCCATCACGTTTAGTTTTGAAATAAGAGCCCTTAAGATCCTGGTGAACCCCTGCCAAGCCGGCGCAAGTTGGGCCATTACTCTCTCCGCATCTCCATGCAGACGCATGTATGTACAAATAGAAATAGGGTTCACAGCTGGGGGTGATGCGAGGGTGGTTAAGGAAGAGAAAAAAACATGTAAGTGCCGAGGAGAGCAGGAAAATGTTGGAGACAGCTCTGCCATGGAGCAGGGGCGTCCACCCCTCTGGCAGTGTGTCCAGAGGTCGAAAGAATGAGGGGGATTCTCCAGGTTCCCACAGACCTGTCTGGGCATGGGCCATGTCGCTAGTGTTCTCCAGGGGACAGGGCCTGGGGTCTTAGAGTCCACCATTCTGATCTTCTAGACCAAGGCTGAGCACACACCCCATTCCCCAGTGTAGACAGTGCTGCAGGGGAGAAGGGCTTTCTTTCTCTACAAATTGTGTGCTTGCCATGGCAGATTGCAAGTGTTCTGCATGCTTGGAAAGACTGTTGAGAACCTTGGTTCTCCACCACTGACCACTGTGTTCTGAGAGTTTGGCAAAATGCTTTCCACTTCACGGAGGTCCCTTAGAGGAGGGATTAGCTGGGGAAATGAGGCCTTGTGAGCACAAACGGGCAGAGCCTCAGACCCAGAGCCAGGGTTCTAGGAAGAAGACCAGTCTTTGTTGGGGCCTCGTGGTCCTCATTTGGATGTGGGAATATCATTGTTTTGGCTGAGGTCATCCCTCATGAGCAAAGAGACACAACAGTGATGGACAAAAAGGTGGGGAAAAGGAAGCTTCTGGGGCCACTTTCACTGCACTGCCCTGGAACCTGTATGGTCTCCTCTATGCCCCTGTGACTCTGAGGAGCCTCTGTGTTGAGGACACCCAAATAAAGGTACCAGGTTTTGAGGGGTGTGCAGGCCCGGGACCACAGCTGTAGTGCTGGTCACCTAGGAGCAGACAGGCTTTTGCATCACTGATACCCACTGAGGGCCACATAGAGGGCTATGTTGTCCCCCCTGCTACACATACACCTTTAAACTCTTGTTAGTAGCATTCACCTCCACAGTCCAGCTGGTTAAAAGGGAGGAGGACGCCAAGATAATCACATATATTCCTTCAGCAACTATGCACCAAGCACTCTTTCTCTGCCAGGTGCCCTTGTGTGGGGCACAAAATGACCAAGAGTTCCCTAGTTTCCAGGAGCTCACAGCCTGGAGCAGAGATGGCCAGAAGTACAGGAACAAGACATATGAAAGAAAAGAGCAAGTGTGAGACTGGAAATAAAGACTGTGCTCTGAGGGAGGTTTGGGGAATCCCTGGGTAGGAGGGTCTCAGAGGCCTCACTGGAGTTACAGTTACAGGGACCAGAATGACAAGAGCGGGCCAGGCCTCACACATCTGGGAGCAGCATGTCAGGGAGAAGTCACCACTTCTGCAGACACATGTGGGCAGAAGTGAGTGGGCCAGAGAAGCTGGAAAGTGATGAGTAGAACTGGAGAAAAACCTGCGGGGGTTAGGGGGAGTCAGGAAGTCAGGGCCATATCCTGGGGTGTGCTAGACTCTTAGGTAGATATCTGTTTCTTTCTAACAACATTTACCCCAAACCTTACATCTTAAAATTACATACATTTAATAGCTCGCAATTTTTGTGGGTAAGAAATACGGGCACAGCTTAATGGACTCCTCTGCCTCAAGGTGTCTCACAGGCTGGGGCTGCAGCCACAACTGAGACTCAAGTGACAGAGGATTTGGTCCCAACTTTACTCACAGGGTTCAGGATGCAGGTTGGATTTGGAGTTTGAGTTCCTTTCTGTGTGTTGACTTGGGCAATGCCTCGATTCTCTCCTTTGTGTGGCTCTTTATATGACAGCTCAAAATATCTGTGTTTGATTCCTCAATTCAGGGATAGGAGAGAGGGAAGTGGAAAATTGGGGAATAAAAGGAAAGTGAGCAATTTTTGAAATTAAAGCATACACGTGACATTCCATCACTTTGACTAAAATCTACTGATTGGGGTATTTGCTAACCACTTAGTAGTTACACAGCCGTATGTATAGCAAAGATGGGGTCACTGGGTGCCATGTGGAGGCTGCCCACCGCACAGGCCAATTTGAGTCACTTGGGTCTCATTCAAATTATAACAGGAAACAACTGAACAGTTTTACTCCAAAGGGTGACAATGTGTGAATTTCCATTAATTTCAACCCCTTCATGCTGCTGACCTAAAAATGAGGCCAAGAGGGGAAGTGACAGTTCCAATATCACCTTACTGAAACTCGGACGTCTTCTGAGTTATTTTATGCTGTGACCCACCCCTCTTCTTGTAACTTTCCAGCCTCTACTTTGCGGTTTAGACACATGTGACACTAGCCACAGCTGTTATAGATATTATCTCAAAGCACATGGCGATGCTCCTAGAAAGAACGTTCTAGCCCGATCTCCACTGTGCAGGTTGGAAGACTGAGGAACAGCTGAGAGGAGCACGGTGTTTTCCAGGAAACAGAACTGGTGAGAAAAGGGAGTGATTTCAGCTCTATCTCCTGAAAGTTAGGACCCTAGTTACATTTCCAGACAGCTGTGTCCAGGGCTGTATCACCTCATCGTGTACAAAAAAGAGGATGACATGGGGGGGTGGAGCAGTTAACAGCATAGAAGCGGATTTGGGTAGATTTGATTGAAGGGAGGATCCCAGGTAATAAAATCTTGAATAAGTGACCTCACTTCCTTGGTGAGAGGCCCCAACAGAACTTAAACACTGGTTATGAGGCCACCACATTATAGGGAGAGACCCCAAGAGCTCACTCGACTGGAGACTCTCAAGAGAACAATCTATTCTCCTGTTGTGCCCCACTTTTCAGAGGCTCTGGGCTGAGGGACTTTTTGGTTGCTGTGGACATTGCTCAGCCCTCATCACCGATACCTCTGGCCATTTGGCAGGAGGCACCGAAAGGTAACAGAGAGCAGCCCAGCATTGTTTGTGTGTGAAGGGGGTGGTGGGGCCAGGGGATGAGGTGTATGTCCTTCCAGAGCAGGAGCAGGTTGTCAAGTGTCAGCAGCCCGGGGGGTCTGTCATGCCCAAACCCCAGTTCGTGGCTGGCAGGATGAGAGGTGAGCGCTTGAGACCAAGATCATCTGTGCACATGTTAAACCTGATCCCTAGAGCTTTCATCTGCTCTCCCCCCTGGCTGGGGAACTTGACAGATGCCTCTCTGTTCCTGAACTGAGGAACAGAAATTCTCATGGGGACTTTCCCTGTGGCAATGTTCAGGTAGGCTCCTGATCAATCCTGGCCCACCTACCAGACAGTTCTTTGCAGAGTTCCACCCAGAGATCTTTGTGGAGCTGGTCAATGGGTTCAACTCTCCCACGTTTCGAGGCAAGGGGCAGGCCGCCAACAACATCAAATTCTGGTCTTCAGTGAAAACAGGTGCAGAGGAGTCTCAAATCCCAAGACTTACAGGTGATCAGAGTTGGCCTAGAACCCAAACATGAATCTGGCAAGTGCCTGGGGTCCTCTGAGGAATGTGGTTTTCCAGGGCCTTCTGTTCCACATCAAGAGCAGACCAAGCCTCAGGCAGCTTAGAGGGAATGTCATTCAGCCCGTGCTTTGGGCAGTTCCCTGTTTGACCTGTATGATCTTGAGTACTTGTTTGTAATTCCTAACCGTCTATTTTCTTATGTCAACAGTGATGTTTACTGATGCCTAACTGGGCTGATGTACTTAAAACAGGGAGGTGCTGGTGTTCATCAGATAACAGAATGTCCTGAAGGGTCAACTGTCGATCAGCCCCCTCCACTTAACTTATACTTTTAAACCTAGAACTTTTTTCGAGATGGGCACTCAGGTCCTCCTCTTGCACCACTTCCTGCTATGCTACTAGTTTCTGGTCTGAGCTCCACATCCTGATCCTACTGGTGATTTATGATGCTGCCATTGTGTATATGTCCTTCCTTGTCCACACGGTGTGAAAACAGACAGCCCTGTCCCCGGACGATGCCTGAATAATGTTGCCCCTCAAAGCAGGCACAAGGAAGAATCAGAGAGAGTCCCTGGTACCAGCATTCCCAGGTAGAAACATCACCTCCACCACGCTGTCCCTGTGCTCCTATCAGGCCTTCACTACTGCCCAGCAGGTCCTACATGAGCAGTTTCATAGGCGAGGGCTGTGCCAGCCACAGCATGGTGGCGAGTGTCCCACCTTTGTCTGTGTGTCTTTGGAATGTCACCACACCTCTCTGAGCTTCACTTTCCTCTTCACACAAGTAGGGGGATAAAAGTATGAACCTCATAGGGTTACTGTAGCAAGTCACGGTAGATGCTTGCCTGGTGGCTGGCTCTGCAGAGAGGGCTGCTGGCCATGCTCTGTGTCTTCACATTTATATTTCTCTCTTCCCAGTGAAGAAGCTCTCTGCCTCATCCTGCACCGGCCTGTGGTTTTTCTGAGTTTGGAAAAGCACATGAAAATCACCCTGATTTCCTATTTGCAAAGAAGTTTTGTGGTTGCATCCATCTGGTTCTGGACCTAGTCCTTGGTGTGGCCAGATTAGGAATTTCTGGGAGCAGGCAGAGGAACTCCAGGCCCACCCAGATACCTGGGATGGTTCTGGTTGGCACTCACTCATTCAGTAATATAGATTAAGTACCCAGTACATGCAGGCATTTTCCTAGACACTAAAGTTAAAGAATAAAACAGACACAATCCCTGGGGCTAAATTATAAACTGAGTTTCAGATCATCTCCCTAGACATCTTAAGTAGTCATGTCCACAGTGCATGAGAAGTGATGTCCTCATGGCTGCCTCTGGATATGGGTGCTCCTCCCACATTAGAACACAAATATAAACGACAGGACCAACTAAAACTCTGAGTGGTCTTGGGCTCACAGGCTCCTCTGTCGACCCAAATACCACTGTGCTAGGCCTCAGCACAGAGTGGGAGTGTGGAGGCCGTGCTGGGCAAGGACAGGCAGAACGCTGGAGCTCACACACCTTTCAGTTCCCATGGGGACGCTTATGTCTGGGGGTTTCCCCCGAAGAAGCAAATGGGGCAGAAAGCTGTGGATAGGGTCCCAGCCTCCCTGGGAATCAGAGGGGTTGAGTTGGTCCCCGAGAGACTCATCCCCTCCGTAGCCCCATCTCAATCCACCTACCCTCCCTACATCTACCTCCTCTGACACCCATAACTGGGGACCAGAAGAGGAGGTGAGGTGAGCAACATGTTCACAAAGCTGTCTCAAGCTCAGTCCTGGTGCTCATGTGCATGGAGGATGGAGTATGCTGTGCCCATGACCTTGGAGAGAAGAGTGTCAATAAGAAGACCAGACTCACACAATCTCTGTCGGGCTCAGGCCTTCCAGTACAAGGATAACCACAGTGGGGTTGGAAGTGGGCTGAGGCCATCATCTGGGTCCAAGGGCCAAAGGAGGGTGCTTCGGGTGCACAGCATTGAGTGAGAGGCCAGGCATCCGGCTCTGTTATACACGTGACTCCCCCCACGCTCTGTCTCTCATCTTAGGCACCTGGTTGTGTTAGTACCTGCAGCTTACCTGGCAGCCCCTGCTCTGTCCCTTTTTTAGGCTAAAGTTGGCATACATGCAGGTCAGTTTGCCTGCCTCAGACATGAAACACCATGCCCCATTTTCCCGGTCCAGAAGGAGATTTTAGAGTCCACTGAGGCAAAGCCAGAGGGTAAAAGGACTGCGGGCAGGGAAGATTGTCTGCGTTAGGGTTTAGGGGCTGGGTATTCCTTTTAAAGACAGTAGATGTTTCTGTTTGGGGGAAGGCACAGGGAAAGTCAGTTACGTGGGTGAACCTTTCTCTTTATGCTGCTCTAGTGCCAGCTCCAAGGTTCTTGCTTGCTGAAGGGTCAGAAGAAGGGTCAACGCAGTGCTAGAGACAGCTGCACCAGGACCGTTGGCTCCGATGGGCGTGCGGAGTACGTGGGTACTCATGGTTGGCCTGGGGCCCCACACCTGCCTTTTCATGGTGTGGACTCCTATGATCAGGGTGCAGATCCCCAGATCCACCACTTATCAACCACGTAACCTGGGCAAGTTCACTGTCCACCTGAGATCAGTAGAGATGGACAATGAGAGGACTTCCCACACAGTGGCTGTGCAGATTAAAAGAGGTAGAACAGGCAGAACATCAGGCAGAGCCTGGTCCATTGCTTGGGGGAGGAGAGCTCACTGTGTGCAGCCAGGTACCCGGGTCACCCCCCAATCTGCCCAGAGACTCAACAGCCTCAGCACCTATTACACATCTGAAGTGCCCTTAACCTCAAGGGACAGAAACAGGCAAAGCCCCTGGTTGTAGCTGCAGAGAGGAATGTGCATTTGAACAAGGAATTAGAGCAGAAGGGTGACTGGGGTGGTTGGAAGATGCTCCCTTGGGTTGAGCAGAATTGAGCTGCCTTGTGGAGCTGGCAGTTAGTGGAGATGGGCAGGCTTGGCTATATCCTCCACTTCTGAGCTCCCACTGTCAGTGATGCCCCTGCCGGGCATGCAAAGACGGGGTGTGGCAGACCCATGTGATGTTCCCCCTGCTCCCCGGGACGTGTTGAAGAAGGTGGTACCCGCTCAGTGCCGGGGCTCCATCTGGTCCCAGAAAACACATTTGGAAATGAGCACATGGCACCAACCATCCATGCCACTGTCACCCAGTTCAACAGTGTGGCCAAGTGCGTCATCACCACCTGCCTCGGAGACCTGGGCATGATGGCCCAGGAGAGGGCCTGGGTGGTGAAGCACTGTATGAAAGTGGCCAGGGTCGGCCATTGGAGGTCTAGCAGCGTCCCCCTTCAGAGTCCTGGAACTGCCACTTCCACTGTAACAGCTTTCAGGATTGAAGTCTGTGGTCTAAGCCCCTGCACCATCCCTATGAGGCAGGAGATAGATGGGTCCCAGGGTGAAGAGCTGGAGTTTCTCCCCTGTGGACAGATACTCCAAAATACCAGGAGTGAGAGAGGAGGCTGGGCCCTGCCCAGATAAGAGATAAAAGAGCACATATTCCTCATTCCCAACTACACACACGCAGAAAGGCTCATTGAAGGTCAAAAAGGAAGGGTTAGGGTTAGGGTTAGGGTCAGGGTTAGGGTTAGGGTTAGGGTTGGTGATGTCTGCGTCCATCCGTGTTGCTCCTAACCTCCAGGCGAGTTGGAAAATATGAGAAAGTACGACCAACGGGACACACGGAGGACGACGCCAGTCACGGACACACTCTCCTGGTCACACACAACAGTCCCTGTGGTCACCGTGACCCGAGGGGCACCACGGGGTGCTGGTCGACCCATCCAGTATACCCAACCCTTCCCAGGGCTCAGCGACAGCCTCAGAAGGTTTAGACCTCCTCGGCGGCCTATCGCCGGCGACAACATGAACGGCGGGCACCACCGGCACAGTCGCCGCCAGCGTCGCCGGCCTCCCGGAACTCTGCCTCGTGCCCGGAGGCTGAGTCTCAGCCCTCGCGAAGGTCACTGAAGCTCCGGATGGAAGGGACGGTCTCCAAGCAGCGGCCACTTGGCGCCCGACAAGCGGCGGGAAAGTCCGAGGGACTGATCCCGATTGCCTGCCGGCGAGGGTACAGCGCGGGCCGCCCAAACGCCGGAGTTCGTCCCGCGGCTTCCGCCTCGGAGCTAGCTCCGGGATCGGCACCGCGGGAAGCGACCCCGGCAACGGAAAGAGGGCGGGTACTGGGAAGAGGTCGCCGGGAGGCTGCCGCGGAGAAGCGCTCCCCACGCGATTCCCGGCGGGGCGGGCGCACTAGCGGCCCACAGCGCTCGGGCGGGTCCCTGCTCCTGGGAGCACTTGGGGATTTTGCGGGGACTTGGGCTGCGTGGACTGTAAAACTGAAACCATGAAAGTACACGTAGAAAACATGTATGAATGATTTTTATTCTGTGGTTTCAAAATGGAGCCCTTGTAAAGCATTTTTTTTAAAGTCCAAAAACCATCAAAGAAATGAATGATAAACTTGACCACAAATTCATCTTTACATATTCCACAAGCAAAGTCCAATGATAAGAAACCGGTGTGTGAGCAACATTTGTGCAAATACATGTGTAATAAGATTACTGATATCAGAATTATTTAATATGAAAACGAACATTCAGTAAATATAGCCATTAAGAGGGATCAGGTAAGGAAATTCTAGTATGTCTACACAATGCAATATTATTAATTTGTGTTTTACTTTTTGATATTTTTAAATGAAGTAAATCTATAGGTGGAAAGATGTTGACTTGGAAAGATGTTGATGATGGACTGTTCAATGGAAATAGCAAGTTGTAGGACTTCCACTGGCGCTAAAAATAAAAACTAAAGCATACACACACAAACACACAGCAGAGACTGTAGAATCCATATGATCCTACGGGAAAATATGACTCTGGAATCAACCACATAAATGTGTCATTCAGGAGAAAGATCATCTAAATCACCATATTCAGTCCTTAATCAAATTTTCATTTATTAACAACTATTTTCTGAGAACCTCCAATATTTCAGAATTTGAACTGTTATGAGGATTGAAAGGTAAATAGTACTATGTCCTTACCTTCATAGACTTCTACTTCTTAACACAGTAAATTAAATTACCCTGCAAAATAAAACTTCTGATATTAAAAATTAAATGTAAATAAGGGTTTACACATTGTATAATTCCAAAATTTTGCTACTAGTTTACAAAGAAAAGTTGGCACTTTACAAAATAAACTTGACATTTAAAACATTGTCAGTTCTGGATCCTTGATTAGCCTGTATATTTTCAGAAAGGCTGGGTTATTAAAAATACTGCCTAAAATTCTGAACTTCTGTAAAGTTACTCTGCAAGATTTAGGAAGAGTAAAGCTAGATTTCTTTTCCTAAGAGCCAGGTTTCCTGTTTACTGGATCATGAAATAATTATTTTTAAAATTAATTGTTTGGATTCGAAAATAATGTTCTGAAAATCAATAATGGCTTTTATTAGAATAGAAAATCGGCTGCACATGCCCCTTAAAATTCTATTTATCTGCCATTTTATTTGAACATCCATGGGGTACCATTTTCAAGAATACTGTACAAGAGGATCTCTATTTTAATCATTATTGGGGCTCCTAATCTTCTCTTAATTTTAGAGAATCCAAAATACCCCAAACAACACAATATTGTCATATAGACATTTCCTGAAATGTGCTATAAGCTATATACATTATTGATAAATTTGAAATGAAATGTATTGATAAATACATAAGAAAAAGATGTATTTTGCTTGTGTTATTATTATGCAGGAAGGCACTTTTAAGAAAGAAACGTTATACGACATGCAAGAATCTCTGGAAGTTGCATGAAAATGCTTTTGTATTTAATAACCTAAATTATGTAGTTCTAGACTTTAGTTATTTTTCTTAAGTTTTGAGTAGCATATTAAATTATGTATTCATTATTTCATCAATGTGATGATTTTTCGAATTTGCTTTACTCCCAAGTGTAGATTAGAACTCATTAACTCCTGATAGTTTTATATCAATAAATTATTTTTTTAAATAAATTAAATAAATAAATATATTTATTAGAAAAAAAAGGATCCTATAATGAAAGAAGCTTCTCTTTTAAAAAGCAGTGATGCACAGGCTTAAGAGTTCTTGTGCAATGTGCAGATAAAATAAAAATGAAGTCGGTTGCTATCATCATCCTTGGTGCAATTTCACTACTCTGGTTTCTTTCAGTATACCTGGAAAATTAAATCTGTGATCACTCTTAAAGTCATATCTTTTTTTTTAAATACATCTTTATAAGAGTATACTTACTTTGCAATACTGTGTTAGTTTCTGTTGCACAACAAAGTTAGTCAGCCATATGCATACACATATCCCCTTTGCCCCTCCCTCTTGAGGCTCCCTCCCACCCTCCCTATCCCACCCTGCTAGGTCATCACAAAGCATCGAGCCAATCTCCGTGTGCTATACTGCTGTTTCCCACCAGCCAACTGTTTTACATTCGGTAGTGTAAATACGTCGACGCTAAGCTCACCTCGCCCTCCCACCCCGTATCATCAAGTCCACTCTCTTTATCTACCTATTTATTCCTGCCCTGTAACTATATTCATCAGTACCTTTTTTGTTTTTTTAGATTCTATATATATGCGTTAGCATACGGTATTTTTTTCCCTCTCTCTGACTTACTTCAGTCTGCATGACAGACAAGCCCATCCACCTCACTACAAATAACTCATTTCGTTTCTTTTTATGGCTGAGTAATATTCCATTGTATATATATACCACATCTCCCTTATCCATTCATCTGTCAATGGACATTTAGGTTGTTTCCATGTCCTGGCTATTGTAAATAACGCTGCAATGAACATTGTGGTGCATGTCTCTTTTTGAATTATGGTTTTCTCAGAGTATATGTCCAGTTGTGGGATTTCTCGGTCATATGGTAGTTATCTTTTAATTTTTTTTAAGGAACCTCCATACTGCTTTCCATAGTGGTTGTATCCATTTACATTCCCACCAACAGTGTGGGAGGGTTCCCTTTTCACCACACCCTTTCCAGAATTTATTGTTTCTAGCTTTTTGGATAATGGCCATTCTGATTGGCATGAGGTGATACCTCGTTGTAGTTTTGATTTGCATTTCTCTAATAATTCGTGATGTTGAACATCATTTCATGTGCCTCTTGGCCATCTGTATGTCGTCCTTGGTGAAATGTCTATTTAGGTCTTCTGCCCATTTTTTAATTGCATTGTTTGTTTTTTTGATATTGAGCTCCATGAGCTGTTTGTATATTTTGGAGATTAATCCTTTGTCTGTTGCTTCATTTGCAAATATTTTCTCCCATTCTGAGGATTGTCTTTTTGTCTTGTTTATGGTTTCCTTTGCTCTGCAATAGTTTTAAGTTTAATTAGGTTGTATTTGTTTATTTTTGTTTTTATTTCTGTCACTCTTGTAGGTTAGGTGGGTCAAAAAAGATTTTGCTGTGGTTTATGTCAAAGAGTGTTTTCCCTATGTTTTCTTCTAAGTGTTTTATAGTGTCTGGTCTTACATTTTTAAGTTTTTAAACCATTTGGAGTTTATTTTTGTGTATGTTGTTAGGGAGTGTTCTAATTTCATTCTTTTACATGTAGCTGTCCAGTTTCCCCAACACCAATTATTGAAGAGGCTGTCTTTTCCCCATTGTATGTTCTTGCCTCCTTTGTCATAAATTAGGTGCCCATATGTGTGTGGGTACCTGTACCACCCTGTACCATTGATCTATATTTCTGTTTTTGTGCAAATACTGTACTGTCTTGATTATTGTAGCTTGTTATATAGTTTGAGGTCAGGGAGCATGATCCCTCCAGCTCCGTTTTTCTTTCTCAAGATTGCTTTGGGTATTCGGGGTCTTTTTTCTTTCTATACGAATTGCAAGATTTTTTGTTCGAATTCTGTGAAGAATGCCATTGTTAGTTTGAAAGGGATTGTATTGTATCTGTACATTGCTTTCGGTAGTATAGTCATTTTCACAATATTGATTCTTCCAATCCAAGAATATGGTATATTTCTCCATCTGTTTAGGTCATCTTTGATTTCTTTCATCAATGTTTTATACTTTTTTAAGTACAAGTCTTTCACCTTCTTAGGCAGGTTTATTCCCAGGTATTTTATTCTTTTTGTTGCAATGGTAAATGGGAGTGTTTCCTGAATTTCTCCTTCTGATATTTCGTTGTTGGTGTATAGGATTGCCAGAGATTTCTGTGCATTAATTTTGTATCCTGAAACCTTACCAAATACAATGATTAGTTCTAGTAGTTTTCTGGTGACATCTTTAGGATTTTCTATGTGTAGTATCATGTCATAGGCAAATAGTGAAAAATTTACTTCTTCTTTTCCAATTTGGATTCCTTTTATTTATTTTTCTTCTCTCATTGCCGTGGCTAGGACTCCCAAAACTATGTCGAATAAGAGTGGTGAGAGTGGACATCCTTGTCTTGTTCCTGATCCTGGTGGAAATGCTTTCAGTTTTTCACCATTAAGTATGAGGTTTGTGGTGGGTTTGTCATATATGACCTTTATTATGTTGAGGTAGCTTCCCTCTATGCTCATTTCCTGGAGAGTTTTTATCATAAATCAGCGTTGAATTTTTTCAAACGCTTTTTCTGCATCGATTGCGATGTTTGTATGGGTTTTATTCCTTAATTTGTTAATGTGGTGTATCAGGTTGTTTGATTTGCGCATATTGAAGAACCCCTGGGACAAATCCCACTTGATCATGGTGTCTGATCCTTTTAACATGCTGTTGGGTTCTGTATGCTAGTACTTTGTTGAGGATTTTTGCATCTATGTTCATCAGTGATATTGCCCTGTAGTTTTCTTTCTTTGTGATATCTTTTTCTAGTTTTGTTTGATATCAGGGTGATGGTGGCTTCATACACTGAATTTGGGAGTGTTTTTCCCTCTGCAAATTTTTGGAAGAGTTTGAGAAAGATCGGTGTTAGCTCTCCTCTAAATAGTATTTGATAGAATTCGATAGAATAGAATTTGATAGAATTCGCCTGTGAAGCCAGCTGGTCCTGAACTTTTGCTTGTTGGAAGATTTTTAATTATGATTTCAATTTCATTACTTGTGATACATCTGTTTATATTTTCTAATTCTTCCTGGTTCAGTCTTGGAAAATTGTACCTTTCCAGGAATTTGTCCATTTCTTCATGGTTTTCCATGTTATTGGCATATAGTTGTTTGTAGTAATCTCTTATAATCCTTTGTATTTCTGCAGTGTCAGTTGTGATTTCTAGTTTTTCATTTCTAATTTTATTGATTTGCATCCTCTCCCTTTTTTTCTTGATGAGTCTGCCTAAGGGTTTATCAATTTTGTTTATCTTCCCAAGGAACCAGCTATTAGTTTTATTGATCTTTGCTACTGTTTTCTTCATTTGTATTTCATTTATTTCAGCTCTGATATTTATGATTTTTTTCCTTCTACTAACTTTGGGTTTTTTGTTCTTTTTTCTCTAGTTGTCTTATGTGTACGGTTAGCTTGTTTATTGGAGATTTTTCTTGTTTCTTGAGGTGAGATTGAATGGGTATAAATTTCCCTCTTAGAACTGATTTTGCTGCATCCCATAGGTGTTTGGTCAGCGTGTTTTCATTGTCATTTGTTTCTATGTGTTTTTTAATTTCTTGTTTGATATCTTCAGTGATATCTTTGTTATTTAGTAGTGCACTGTTTAACCTCCATGTATGTGTGTTTCTTACAGTTTTTTCTTGTAATTGAATTCCAATCTCATAGCGTTGTGGTCAGAAAAGATGCTTGATATGATTTCAATTTTTGTAAATTTTCCGAGGCTTGATTTGTGACCCAAGATGTGATGTATACTAGAGAATGTTCTGTGTGCACTTGAGAAGAAAGTGTACTCTGCCACTTTTGTGTGCCATGTTCTACAAATATCAATTAGGTCTATCTGCTCTATTGTGCCATTTAGAGATTCTGCTTCCTTATTTATCTCCTGTTTGGATGATCTGTCCATTTGTGTAAGTGGGGTGTCACAGTTTCCTACTATTATTGTGTTATTGTTGATTTCTCCTTTCATGGTTGTTAGCATTTGCTTTATGTATTGAGGTGCTCCTATGTGGGGTGCATAAACATTTATAATTGTTATATCTTCTTCTTGGATTGATCCTTTGGTCATTATATGGTGCCGCTCCTTATCTCTTGTAATACTCTTTATTTTAAAGTCTACTTTATCTGTTACAAGTATTGCTACTCCAGGTTTCTTTTGATTTCTATTTGCATGGAACACTTTATTCCATCCTTTCACTTTCAGTCTGTATGTGTCCCTAGGTCTGAAGTGGATCTCTTTTAGGCAGCATATATATGGGTCTTGTTTTTGTATCCATTCAGCCAGTCTGTGTCTTTTGCTTGGGGCATTTCATTCATTTACATTCAAAGTTATTATTGATATGTATGTTCCTATTACCATTTTCTTAATTGTTTTGGGTTTGTTTTTGTGGGTCCTTTTCTTCTCTTATGTTTCTCACTTAGAGGAGTTTCTTTAGCATTTGTTGTAAAGCTGGTTTGGTGGTGCTGAATTCCGTTAGCTTTTATTTGTGTGAAAACTTTTTCACTTCTCCATCGAATCTGAATGAGATCTTTGTTGGACAGAGTAATCTTGGTTATAGGTTTTTCTCTTTCATCACTTTAAGTATAACCTGGCACTCCCTTCTGACCTGCCGAGTTTCCACTGAAAAATCAGCTGATAAACTTATGGGGATTCCTTTGTATGTTACTTTTGTTTTTCCCTTGCTGCTTTTAATATTTTTGCTTTGAATTTAATTTTTGATAGTTTGATTAATATGTGTCTTGGTGTGTTTTTCCTTGGGTTTATCCTACATGGAACTCTCTGTGCTTCCTGAACTTGGTGACTATTTCCTTTGCCATGTTAGGAAAGTTTTCTGCTATAATGTTTGCAAATATTTTCTCAGACACTTTCCTTTTCTCTTCTTCTTCTGGGACCCCTATTATTCGAATGTTGGTGCATTAGTGATCTCGCAGAGGTCTCTGAGATTGTCTTCAACTCTTTTCATTCTTTTGTGTATATTCTGCTCCTCAGCGGTTATTTCCAACGTTTTGTCTTACACCTCACTTATTCTTTCTACTGCCTCTGTTATTCTGTTATTGATTCCTTCTAGCGTCTTTTTTATTTCAGTTATTGTGTTGCTCATTTCTGTTTGTTTGTTGTTTAGTTCTTCTAGATCTTTGTTAAACATTTTTTGTATTTTCTCATTCCATGCTTCCATTCAATTTCCAAGTTTCTGGATCATCTTTACTCTCATTACTGTGAATTATTTTTCATGTAGGCTGCTATTTTCACTTCATTTATTTGGTCTTGTAGGTTTTTACCTTCCTCCTTAAACTGTGACATAGTTTTTTGCTATGGTTTTTTTTGTTTGTTTTTTTTTATGATTGGGATTGTGATATTGTAATACTGCATTTTTACCCTGAGCCTTCCAACTCTGCAGATTGTAGGCTCTTGGCTAGAGCTGGGTCTTTCTGCTGAGATGAGCACCTCTGTGAGACCTCACTCTGAGGAATATTCTCTGGGGCCTGAGGTTCTCTGATAGTCTAGTGGTTCAGACTTGGTTCTCCCTCTGCAGGAGATTCTGCCCAACCCTAGGCTTGAGAGTCAAGATCCTGTAAGCCACGTGGGGCAGCCAAAAAGGAAAAAAAAGGGAGAAAAGAAGTATAACCAAGTAAAAAATAATATTAGACTAGGAAAATAACAGATATGTTAGAAATAATATAAAAATAAATATATAGATGAATCAACAACTGGAAGGTACAACAGTATCACAATAGTAAAAAAGAGGAGTGGGGAAAAGAAAAAAACGGACTGGTCGGAGGGGGAGGACTTGGCTGTGGAGAGCAGGACATAAGCAATGGTGAGGTTTGGGTGGTGGGTGGTGCCAATGCTCAGGACCCACAGAGCTGGAATGGGCTCTGGGGGATCTGGGAGGTGGAGCTTAGGCTTAAGGAACAAAAGGGACCCACGTGTGCCTGCCACCCCTGGCCTCAGAGGGTAGGGGACCTCACCTGGCAGCCCATCAGGTTTCCAGTGCTCCAGTGGGTAGAGCAAACGCCCTCCTCTCCTCGCCTCTTCTCCTCCGGTCTGAGAGGGCCCCTCCCACCTACCTCTCCTGATCCAGCCGGCCTCCCTCCTATGCCCCCAGGGCCCATCCGGCCTGCATGGGGCTTTGGAAGTGGGGGAACAGGCTTAGGAGCTCAGCAAGCTCTCCGGCCCAAGTGGGTCAGGCGATCGCCTTCCACTCCTCTCCGGCTCTTCCCGGAGAGTCCTTCCCACCTGCCTCTCCTGACCTCCCCAGCCTCAGGGGCGCCTATGTTGTCTGGCTTACACTTCTCCTCCCCCTTCAGTCCCCGTATGTCCTACCAGTTCACTCTGGGGTTCCTCCCGTCTCCTTGGGGGTCAGAGTTCCCCACCAGCGGCCTGAAGGCGCCCTAGTGCTGAGGAGATGCTAACTCCGCATCTTCCCACACTGCCATCTTGAATCCTCCCCCTATTCTTTAAAAAAATTTACATACTCAATGACCTCTGGCAAACACTGCCACAGTCAAAAGAGATGTCTCCAAACCAAAGTTCAAACTAAATAGTTTTGTGGTTTTTGATGCCCTGTTTTTATACTCAGAATATACCTGGTAGTTTTTATAGTTGAAGCTCATCCAGGTGGAAGCTCTATTTCAGTAACAGGGATTTGTGGTTTTTTTCTTAGATGAGAGAAGGCAGCAGGTGGATTCCTTCCCCAGAGCAGTAAAACTTGTACCTTTTGTGTCTTAGTGTTTATTCTAACCAAGATTACTGAGAGTAATGTCACCAGTTTTATATTTACCCAAAAAAGGTTTATTTCACATGGCAAAATTTCCTAAGTTTACCTGCTCTTTAGGTAAAACTCCAACATGTAGTGTTTAAAAATACTACTTTCCTAACCCAGGTCTGGCAAAATGTTCTAAAGGGCAGATAGTAAATCTTTTAGGCTTTGTCACATGACCTGTGTTGCATCTAGTCAACTCTGTTATTGCAGCAGGAGAGCAGCCACAGATAAAAGGTAAATGAATGAGCATAGCTGTGCTCCAATAAAACTTTTTTTATTTATAGACACTGAAATTTGACGGTCATATAATTCTCATGTCTCACAACTTTTTTTTTAATATCTTAACATTTAAAATTATAAAAACCATTCTTAACTTGCAGGTCCTACCAGCACAGGCTGGGGTAGGATTTGGCGCACGGGATGCAGGATGCCATGGAATGATCTACAGAGCCACAGTGGAACCGACACTTTTTAGAGATCAGCATTCCAAAATAAACTGATTGCACTTGACACATGCCAGAAAATATTAAAACAAAACAAATACCAAATTACAAAATGTTCCCCATCAAGTCCTCCCTCAAGATGCCCCAGCTCCCCATGCACGGCCTCCTCATCTTGCCACCCCAGCCATCGGCAGTGAGTGAAAGCTGTCCTGTCCCTTTGCCCCATGGCCTGCCGCGTGCAGGGCCCCCATTAATTCTGAGCAGCAGCTACTTGCTGGGTACAGATTGTCATCCGTCAAGTCACCAGTACCTACAGTGTCTCCCAGAGGGACATTAAGCTGCCTTTCCAGCCCCATCCCTGGACGTGGAGTCCGGCCACTGAGTCCTGCTTCTCTGACGGCTAATGGCCAGCGGAGCATGGCAGCTGTTTTGTGCTCTGTGCACCCAAATGTGGTTGAGACTGTGACCAGCTCTTGAGACTCACAGCCAAAGCTTAAGGATGACTGGCATTTCAATTCATGAACCGTCTTGTTTTGGCAGGGGACCGAACGCCTTCTACAAAATACTTTTATAGAATCGTTATTACCAGGATGGAAACCTGGGCCCGTTCATACCAGAGACAAGGATCAGAGAAGGAACGCGCGGGGTGCGGCGTGGACTTGGTGTCCCAGCGGCGGCGCCGCGCACAGCACGCAGACAGCGGAGGGGCCGGAGCGTCCCAGTCCCCCCGCTTCCTGGGCACCAGACCGGCAGCAGACGGAGCGGGAAGTGGCAGTGTCCCTGCGACCCCAGACTTAGACGGGAGGCCGTGCTCAAAGGCTCGGGCTGCCACTGGGTCGGCAGGTCCTGGGGATGAGCGTGGGAGGACCCGGGGAAGCAGAGTCTCCCGCCCCGGATGCGGCAGCGTCTTACCGGGACGGGGCCCTGCCGTGGGTTCGGGGCCTCGGACATTCTTCGCCGGCCACGCCGCACTCTGCGCAGGGCATCCGGGGCGGCAGCTCCAGGAGGCGCAATGTAAAATGTCCGCAGACTCTTCGAAGGGCAGGTCCCTGTGCTTCCAGACTCGCAGCTGTGCCCCCAGGGTACCCTGACGCCCCTGCGTCTGGACAGGAGGGGACAGTGCAGCCCGGCTCAGATTCCTCTGGGTTTGAGATGCTTGGACGGTGAAGGGGCTCCGAGCGAGGCCGGTTGTTGCTCCGCCCGAAGAAACAGTCAAACTGCCCGCCCCTTGGCCCCGGAGCACGGAGCCCTTCCTCTTGTCCTTCCTTCCTTCCATAGCCTCTGGGCGCCCCTACTCCTATCCCAGGAACCCGACCCAACCCCGAGCGCGGGTCCTGAGATGCTGCTGAAAGGAGGCGGCCAGCGCTGTCCGCCACCCGCAGGGGCAGCGACGTGAGCTCCGGAGGGTCTGGGCGAGTTCTGGGCAGAGAAGTGGAGGCCACCTGCGGACACCTGCTCCAGGCCATGGACACCTGCCAGGAGCGTTTCCTTGCTCTCTGCCCTTGTTCCACCCTGTGTGTCCTCAAATCAAAGTGGGGTTCACCATTCTTCACTCAAGACCTTTGTGTTACCCTCTGCTTCTCCTTGACCTCAATGGTCGGGACATCACTCTGTGTTCCGAATACTCTGCTGCATTGTGTTTTGTGTTGAATGGACTCTACATGGGGACACCAGGGTGAGACTAGGTGTTAAAGAAGGTGGGGAACTTGCGCAAATAACTGAAGTGAGCAGCGTCAGCATCTCAGGGACACCCACACCCACAGCCGCACCCTGCCCACCCAGCCGCCACCCCAATGTCTTGGGCTCCTCCTGCCTAAACTCCCCAGCAGGCATAGCTGTCCATTGGATTCTGTGCCTGTGTTTCCCGGGGTCCCCTCCTGGATCATCTCTGGCTGTGCAGACCCCACCAGCCCTCCCCACCTCGTCCTCCATGAAGCTGTCCTGACAGGCTGTCACCCATATAGTGTGCACGCCTTGCTTCTTGAAGGTGATAAACTAACAAAGCATTATTCTGTATCCATCTATTATGACCCAGGCTGATTACCCCCATTGTTTGATTATCTCTAACTCATATTTTAGTACTTAGCTGTATTCTAAAGTGTTGTGAAGAAAATTTTCAATTATGTAAAATAGCGTCCTTTCAAGTGACAAAGAAGGGTAGAGTGGCCAGCAGAAACATGGCTCCTCAAGTTGTCCAGGCCCTAATCTCCAGTATGAAGATGTAAAGTCACCTAGCAAAATGGACTTGTGTAGGGTGATTAAGTTAAGCTTCTTGAGCTGGGGAGACCCTCTTGGGTTATTTGCGGTGGTGCACTGCAAAGATCTGAAGCCATTACCTGCTGGGGGTTAGAATTCGGGATGCTGGTTGATTTGCATTTGCTTCAGAAAACAAGGGTATCAGCCTGTCCCTGGACAGAGGGCTGGCCAGGCCACCCTGTCACCTTCCCCTCACAGACAGTCTCCTCTCATTCCACCTTGACTCTGCCTGTTCCCTTGCCTCATGGGGACGTCCTACATGTCACAGCCACTGCTGTTCCTCGGCCACATCAGGAAGTAGATAAGTTCTTCCTGACACTGAACATCCCTGATGACGTGAGTTATGGGTCCAGCCCGGACCTCAAGGCCACAGTGATGAGCAGTTACCTGGTCAACATGGCCATATTGTCAGGGTGGGCAGAGGGAGCAAAAGTCCTTGTGACCAGGGAAGTCACACACAACACGACTTGAAGATGAGTATGGAGTGAGGTTCCATAGAGGCCCAGGATCCCGAGAGCAGACCAGACCCCAGGAGAAGATGAGTGTTCAAAGCAGATGGAGAGAAAATGTGAAAACTGGGTCATGAATGGGAGCCAAAGGCAGCGACGGCACCGCAAGAGGAAAGCGAGTGAAGAAAGAGAAGAGACATGCAGAAGGGGCGGAGTACAGAGCACCTGGGGGGGGGATGGTGGAAGGAGTCACAGCGGAAGAGGCGAGAAGTGGAGAGAACGGGAAGAGGCCCCCGGACAGCAGAGGTCAGGCCACGGTCCCGCAGGGGATGCCGCAACCTCAGCCTGCCTGCCGCCCGCCAGTCACGGAGGGGAAAGCACTTGTGCAGCAGGACATCGTATAACATAGCAGTACTACAGCCCTGGTTAATGAAATCCTCAACTAATGCCATTGCTTCAAAAATCTCACATAAATACTTTTACTTTTGTTTTTGATTTTTTATTTTTTTTGTATAAAGACCTGAGCTTTGACTGACCTCGTGCTCCACCTGATAACTCAGCTTATAATGACAGACAGACCTGGGGTGCCTCTCGGCTCTGCCTCGTGGGAGCTGTGACTCAGGACATGTCCCTCACACCTCACCCCCTTCAAGCCTCAGTGACCTTATGTGTAAAATCGACAGGATAATATTGTCTTGATGATGAAATAAGAAATTGCCTGTAAAATTTCACAGTGTCTTGGCCATGATAGGCATACAGTGTCATCTTATTATGTCTTTTATATTTCCAGTGTGAAATTAGAGACACTTTACAAAGGGCATCCTGATGACTGGACTGGGTACAGTGATGGATATTATTTACCTCAAGGGAAGAATACCTACAACAATTATCTTCACTGGGTCTTCATTCTTCTCCATCTTGGCCTGCACTCTTCACCCTGTCTAGTTACCCTCTCTTTCCCTCTTTCAGATGTCATCAATGTTGGTCTCTCTCCAGTGTTGGCTTTGGTCTCCAGTTGTGGCCAGAGTGAAATGGCAGTCATGCACCAGGGGAACACCTGACCAAGATGAAAGTAGATGGGTGCTAGCTGTCTTGTAAACAGGGAGGTTTCAGAGCTCATTTGTGGTTGATGACATTTCTAAGACCATTTAAAAATCAAAATAGAGTAACTATGCTTCAGGCATCCATATAGAGTCGAGTGGCCATTGTCGATGTTGTTTTATATACATCCCTGCATCACTGAGAACTTGAATTTTTGGAGTTGTATCAAACTCAAGGACACCACTAGCATTTTCCAAACAATGTCTGCCAGCAGCTGCCAGTTGCAACCCTGGAATTTCAAAATCACCCTCCTTCAAAACTATATATTGGTTTTGAACCCAAACCAATGCTTGCTTAACAAGGCTCTTATTTCTTGGCAACTTCAGTCCTACTTCTTGACACAGAATTTATGCAACCTTGCAGGTTTTTGGATTTATACACTTTCCCAATTCTGTAGTCTGCGGGAACACAGTTCAAGTGCTTCTTGGATGTGTGTCTTCTGGGCTGTAGTCCGAACAAACCCCAAATAAAAGCCTCTTTGTTTCAAGCAGGACTCTGTTCTGGGTATTTGCAGTCAACACAGGGTTGCTTTTCTCTCTGATTCCTGTGTCCTTGTCATCATTCCCCACGAGGCCAAATTTCACACTCCGTTTCCTCCCAGGACCTGTGTTGACCCTTCATTGATGAAAAAGTGCTTCAGCGGATCAATTTACCCTTAACATGTGGCTATTTTACAGATCTTTCCTTACACATATTGATACTTATGTAACTTGATGCTCTATATCTTGGCAAATCAGTTGACAGATTTTCAAAGTGTTAAAAAACAAAATTCAAGTGGTAAATGTTAAATATCCTATTGACTCCATTCAGTGACTCTTGAATCTGGCACCACCCGGTCTAGCAGACATAAAGGAGCTCCAAGAGCTAAAGAAGACAAGAGGTTTTACAGGTGGAAGGGAGCAGAAGCAAGAGAGTTACAATAGGCAGCAGGCTGGTTGCTAATTGCAAGGATCCTTTCCTTTAGGGGATGGGAGGGGCCTTGTGGGCAGATGACCTAACTAGTGCTGACCAGGAGATTCCTAACTGGATGCTTCAAGCTTCCATTTCTGGGAGATAAAAAATCTCTTCCTGGTTGACCTATAAGTCACATCATTGATACACATACTCTCTCTCTCTCTCTCTTCTCATTGCAGTGCAGTGTCCCTGCTTCCACCCATAAGCTCTCTGAAATTGGTGATCTCTACCCATTTAGCAGCGTGAGTGACATGCCTAGGTTGAGCCCACCTCTTGCACCACAGCCAGACATTTGCAGGAGGAACCCGTATTCTCGCCGGAGAGATCAGAATGAAAAGCTCATCCACTTACTGACGATGAATCCTTGGTAGTCTCGCCCTTAGCTAAATCTGCTTACTATTGTTGACCTTGCACATTTGTGCTTCCTGGTTTAAAGTGTTTTCTTCTGTGATGAACTGATTATTAAGTGTTCCATGTACTTCAACATGTGCAGGATTTTCACTTTGGTCTTGTCCTAATGATCAAGAGGTGAGAAGATTAAACAAGCCTGCCTGATTTATTAAAGATGGATTCTATACAAGTTTTCTCATTATGTCTCAGCCACATAACTGAAAACAAACACAGCGAAATAAAACCACAGCTCTGGCATCACTGTTCTTGTAGTCCTATACTTAAAAATAAATCTTGTCACCAGAGCTTTCTTTCATCTATAGTTGCCGTATTTGGAATGTTTATTACCATGGTGATGGGCTGCTTTGGCTGTTTATACCAGAAGGGTCATGGCTGGAGGCTAGTTTTTTTGATCACAGTCTCAAAAGACACCCATGTTATCCTGCAAAATTGTATCCCATCTGTACCTGTAAATATCTGATTTCCCTTGGTGACTAGGTTTATACACCAGTTGTATGGGTTTGGTTTAACATCAACCTTCTAACAATAAATAAATCCATTTTTGTGTGATGTCAAATTAGGTTGCTCCAAGTTGGGAAACTGATTAATCCCTTGATCATTTCCCAAAGTAATGCTTTCCACTCTGTAAGTGCTCTCGGGACATGACCTGATCCATTGTTGGTTGAGGGTGTTTTTACATAACATGGAAGATAATGCACAATTGAAGGGATGACCTCGTGAAAGCAACTTTGTATTTGCTTACATCACTCAGATATTACAGCCATGAGAAGCCAAATTCACAGAAATAGAGAAAAGAATGGTGGTTTCCAGGTTAGGGTAAAGAGGGAGGGAGTGGTAAAAGGGAACAAGCATTCAACCATAAGATGGCTAAGGTCTGAGGATCTAATGTAAACCACGGTGACTATGGTCAATAACACTGTTTTTGGAAGTGAAATTTGCAAGAGGTTGAAACCTAAATGTTCTCTGACACACACACAAAAGTAAATATGTGAGGAGACGGATGTGTTAATTCACTAGGCGGGGGGCGGGCGGGGACGACATCTTTTCACATTTATACATATTTTAGATAAATACAGTTTATCTAAAGTACAGTTTGCATATCTTACAGTTTGAATATCTTACAATTTTATGTCAATTTTATGTCAATTCTACCTCAATAAATCTGAATTTTATTTTATTTTATTTATTTAGTTTTTTGCGGTACACGGGCCTCTCACTGCTGTGGCCTCTCCCGTTGCGGAGCACAGGCTCCGGACGCGCAGGCTCAGCGGCCATGGCTCACGGGCCTAGCCGCTCCGCGGCATGTGGGATCTTCCCGGACCTAGAGCACGAGCCCGCGTCCCCTGCATCGGCAGGCGGACTCTCAACCATTGCGCCACAAGGGAAGCCCTAAATCTGAAATTTTAAAACAGATATTGTTGCCGAACCAGGTTCACTTGCCTGATGCACAGCAAGCCAAACACTGAGACGCCAAGTTTGCAGCAGAGAAGCGTTTATTCATGAAGCAGCCAAGTGAGGAGATAGGAGAACAAATCTCAGATCCACCTCCCGGAAGGTGAGGGCTCAGGATATTTACAGGATAAAGAAGCAGGGCGACTTTAGGCATGAGGAAAGGTGGTTGGCGGTGGGGAAAAGGTGAGGTCATCAGTGTTCTCCCCAGGTATATCTGGATCACAGGCTTCTATGAGATGCATGTTCATAAATGGAGGCAGTCAGCATAATCTGAGATTGGAGGTTTAGGCCCTCTGACATCAAATGGTCATTCATCAGACCCCTGGGCAGACCCAGTTTTAGGGGTGGTGGGTCCCAACCAATCTATTTTGGATTGCACTGAACAGGAACCAACTCGAAATTCCTGGAAAACAACTTAAACCTCCCAGTTACTATAATGACCCATAATTGGAGGTGTTATCTACAGTGGTGGTTAAAGTGTTTTGTTGTATATTACCTAGGTTACGTGAAGCTTGGAGTGTATGGAATTAAAGAAAGACAGGGAAAAAATAACTAAAGTGAGTCCAATAAGCTGAGGCAGTTCTTCAACACGCTATTCCCTTATCTGTTGCTCTGTAACACAAGCTTAAGGATTTCTCTTAGTCACTACTTTCTGTTAACCCAGAAAGGGACATGGTTTCAGTGTTACATCCAGAAGAAATGGAAGTTTGATAGTGTCTAGCTCCATAACACCTAGGATTATAGGAACTCAGTCAAACATCACACGATACAAAAAGTCTGCCTTGCTGACAGTATCTGAGCAAGCTTTAGTTATTACTCATTTCTGAACTACCATGTTTACCTGCATTGTTGGCTTAATGCATGAGTTACAAAGAGCTGCACACTGGAAACTTCCTAGAGCGTTTGATCCTATTCTCCCAAAGTAAAATGCTGCATTTGTAGATTACCCTTTGTGGGGACTCCTTTGATTTTTTTGTATGTTAGATTTTAAACAGACATAGAGAGATATCATGAAATAATTTTCTCTCTTTTTCCTTTTATTATTTTCTTCAATATAATCCTCTCTTTAGTTAGTAAGAGGCACCTATGTTGCCTCAAAAACGATTAGGTTTTTATCACAAGAATGCAAAGAGAAAGAATGGTCTGAGGTTCTGCTTTTATATTTTCAAAGTAAGCTATTTAAGTCCAGGCTGGAAATAGTTGTTTTGAAAAGTAATCCCTTTCATTTGGAAGATGTGAAATTCACTGAATGAAGACAAGGCCCTAGAAAATAAGAACGAGGACACTCTGATAGAAGAGCAACACAGTGATAACCTGCCCAGCAATAGGAGGAAAGAGGAAGAGAATGAAACAGAGCACCCTGTCTCAGGAGAGGAGACAAGATTCATTCTGGCTGAGAGAGGAAAATAGGGTGGACAGAGGGCTGCTCTTGGAGGGTTTGTGGCTTCAGGGATGAGGGGACCTGGCTGGTTTACTGAATGGGGATGAGAATCGTCATGGAGAGAAATCATCCCTCATCAGCAGGGTGTGGGCATCAGGAAAACCCACTGAGACCCGTAGACGCTCTGCTGCCAATGAGTGAGCACCGGCCACCATTGCTCATGGGCGCGTTGGCTGTCCTGGTCTTTGAGGTTTCCGGTAGTGCTGGGTAACTTCTGTGCTCGTGTCTCCTGGACCATCCAGCAGAAGCCCTGACCATCCCTTCCCTGATCCTCTTTGATCCCTAACTGAAAATTCTCCCTTTTCAGTGACCTGGAGTGTTACAAACATTCCAATGGTTTGCAAAGTCAGACACAAGATGGAAGAAGAGGAAAAAACTGGAATAAAATGTCATTAATAATTTTTTTGGACTCAAATTGTTTTCAAGAACAGAATCTGTTTTCTGAGGGGACGGGAAGTCCACTGTGGCAGGTGAGGCCCAATGGCGGCTGGGCACTCATCAGAAGGAGTCTCAGAAGGAGGGCATGGGATCCATATGAAGGCTGGAAAGAGTCCATGACTGACGGTGGGAAGTGAAAGCGAGAAGTGAGAGCTGCTGGGACAGGATAGGGCTCTGCTCCCCTCTGGGCACCTCTTCCCTTCCAGGCAGCTGCTGTGCACAGACATCGGGCTTCAGGATAAAGACTCTCAGGGGAGCGAGGCTTGGCAGTAGGTGTAGCCAGGGAGGGGTTCCACGGCTTTCTCCCAGCATTAGCGGCGGCTGCTCTTGTCCTAATCCTGTCAGGTCGCCTGTGGTGCTTCTGCTGGAGGGACATTCTGCCTGAACTGATGGCTGCGGCCTGAGCCCTCTTATGGAGACTGGGGAGAGGGCTGGTCTGTGCTGGGAAGAAGCAGACCCTTCTGGGAAACTAAGAAAACTGGGGATAGGCGGGGCGTGAAGAAATGATTCTATTCCACACCCTTTGGGATGGGAAGAGGGTCACCTAAGGGACAGAATGTATCTGGATGGGCTCATAAGTTTACTCGGGAAGGATGCCATGAGAACAATTTTTATGTTTAGTCTTTAAACTAAATGGGAGTGTCTGGGTTGTTGGGCCTGAGAAGGAGCCCCAGATATGAGTGACTTGGGGTCCAGGTTTGTGCTTGAGTTGCTGCTGAGCCAGTGGGGATCGCCCTGTGTGGACAATCCCTTATTAAGCCGGCACAACACGTGCAATGTGCCTGCAAACAGGCGGGGGGACACTTGACGCTCAGGAGGCATCAGGTTAATGAAGGAAGAGCCCCCAGTGCCTGTCTTTGGCTGAGAGAGGACAGTGGTGACACTCATCCAAGTGCAAATACATACATCCTGTGACACAGTACTTTGGTGTCGCTTCTCTGTACTGTACTCTATCTTAACTTCTTTCTTTAGATTTTATTTTTTGTTAAACAGAAATATGGAGATTAAGGAAAAACAGGGATAAGTGGGGAGTGGGGTAGGTACAGTTGGCCCATGCTCCACTTTCTGAAAAAAGAAATCAAACTAGGCCAGTGCCTGAGATGACATTTGGAATACCTGTTATAACCACCATTAAATATCTAGCTTCCATGAACGGAAAGTGACCTCCATCCCACATGTGCACGTTATGGCTGGTGGTCTGGCTCGTGTGGGACCCAGGTAACGGCAACAGGAAGAGCAGGAATGGAATCATGAGAGTGGATGACCACGTGGGTCTTTTAGTTCCAACACCGTGAACCTCCGAGGACTTTGTGAATAGGTTCCATTTTGATTGCCATTGCTGGCCTGAGAGATAGTGTGAACTGTAGTTTATGGATGGGTGAGTGGACATGTGAAAGACAGTTCAAGGGCAACTCTAACGGAAGTATCATTTATGTACAGATCCAGGAAAGAAACCAGATATTTCAGACTCTTTCAGAAGCCTGTATTAGCCACTTGGATGCCTGATATATTAGGGCTGCTCCCCTGACTTTAAACCCAGCTTCACCCACCCTCATATCTTGGCATTTATAAGTGAGGAGGTGGTAAGAGGCATGTGGGTGGTGACTTCAATTGTTATTTAGAGAGCGGCCTCTATGGCTGCCATGGTTAGGTGCAGCTACGCAGTACAGATCATTTTTCTTCCTAATATGTCTTCTGATTCCTTTTTACTATACTGGTTTCCACAAGCCTAATATTTCGCAGCATACGGTGTTTTACCACAAGTCTCCAAAGATCACCTCCTTCAGAGGGACCTCCTGCTTCTGCACCATTGCTGCTGCTCTGAGACTGTCCCCTGCCGCATGGCCCTTTCTAAGCGCTTTCCTTTTGGCGCTTTCACAGCTCATGCTCAGACCTGCAAATGTCAATTTTTCTCACTCTCTCATGGTTAATTCTCTGACCATCACATAAGAGACCTCTTCTCACTATTTCCCACTCATGGCAGCCTAAAGCTGCTGAGTGGGAAGCCCTCTGATGGAGTGTGTCAATAACCACCACCAGCACCCAGCACACTGGCTTCCTTTCCCTCCGGTCTCTACCAGACACTCAGATCTGCTGAGGGCTCCGGATGTCGAGCAGGGAAGTGGACTCTTTGAGCATAGACACTGGGAGGGTACATGCTTCACTTTTGGATTTAAAAAAATGTAATATGGAGTGATTCTAATTCAACTAGCCACTATACATCTTCATATACAGAATTTCAGACTTCTTCAATGTAAATCTACATCAGTGGTACAGCCTAATCCAAAAGGGAAGTTAAGAGGTACCCCTCTCCAATCCACTCCCAGATTAAAGATGTTTTGATCAAAATCAAGACAAGAACACTCTTGTTCCTTTACCAAACAGAGTCTGTGCGTCTGAGGCACAGCAAAGCAAAGCCTGAGACACTGATGTTTGCAGCAATGAAAGGCTTTGTTCACAAGACAGCCAAGAGAGGCAACGAGAGAACAAGTCTCAGATCCCCCTCCTTGAAGGTCAGGGACTTGAGATATTTGTGGGATAAAGGAGCTGGGTGGCCTTAGGCCTGGAGAAAGGCGACTGGAAGTAGGGAAAAGTGAGGTAATTAGTGTTCTGCAGAGACATATCTGAGCAACGTGCTTCCTTGTGG